>NC_143030.1:81044898-81054898 GCF_057628025.1 Oncorhynchus mykiss | reverse complement strand
GGAGGCAGGTAGCCTAGTGGTTAGAGTGTTGGGGTGGCAGGTAGCCTAGTGGTTAGAGTGTAGAGGAGGCAGGTAGCCTAGTGGTTAGAGTGTAGGGGCGGCAGGTAGCCTAGTGGTTAGAGTGTAGAGGAGGCAGGTAGCCTAGTGGTTAGAGTGTAGGAGTGGCAGGTAGCCTAGTGGTTAGAGTGTAGAGGAGGCAGGTAGCCTAGTGGTTAGAGTGTAGGGGTGGCAGGTAGCCTAGTGGTTAGAGTGTAGGGGAGGCAGGTAGCCTAGTGGTTAGAGTGTAGGGATGGCAGGTAGTCTAGTGGTTAGAGTGTTGGGGTGGCAGGTAGCTTAGTGGTTAGAGTGTAGGGGCGGCAGGTAGCCTAGTGGTTAGAGTGTAGAGGAGGTAGGTAGCCTAGTGGTTAGAGTGTAGAGGAGGTAGGTAGCCTAGTGGTTAGAGCGTAGGGGTGGCAGGTAGCCTAGTGGTTAGAGCGTAGGGGTAGCAGGTAGCCTAGTGGTTAGAGCGTAGGGGTGGCAGGTAGCCTAGTGGTTAGAGTGTAGAGGAGGCAGGTAGCCTAGTGGTTAGAGTGTAGAGGAGGCAGGTAGCCTAGTGGTTAGAGTGTAGGGGTGGCAGGTAGCCTAGTGGTTAGAGTGTAGAGGAGGCAGGTAGCCTAGTGGTTAGAGTGTAGGGGTGGCAGGTAGCCTAGTGGTTAGAGTGTAGGGGAGGCAGGTAGCCTAGTGGTTAGAGTGTAGGGGTGGCAGGTAGTCTAGTGGTTAGAGTGTAGGGGCGGCAGGTAGCCTAGTGGTTAGAGTGTAGAGGAGGTAGGTAGCCTAGTGGTTAGAGTGTAGAGGAGGTAGGTAGCCTAGTGGTTAGAGCGTAGGGGTGGCAGGTAGCCTAGTGGTTAAAGCGTAGGGGTGGCAGGTAGCCTAGTGGTTAGAGCGTAGGGGCGGCAGGTAGCCTAGTGGTTAGAGTGTAGGGGCGGCAGGGTAGCCTAGTGGTTAGAGTGTAGGGGCGGCAGGTAGCCTAGTGGTTAGAGTGTAGAGAAGGTAGGTAGCCTAGTGGTTAGAGCGTAGGGGTGGCAGGTAGCCTAGTGGTTAGAGTGTAGGGGAGGCAGGTAGCCTAGTGGTTAGAGTGTAGGGGAGGCAGGTAGCCTAGTGGTTAGAGTGTAGGGGCGGCAGGTAGCCTAGTGGTTAGAGTGTAGGGGGGGCAGGTAGCCTAGTGGTTAGAGTGTAGGGGTGGCAGGTAGACTAGTGGTTAGAGCGTAGAGGGGGCAGGTAGCCTAGTGGTTAGAGCGTAGGGGAGGCAGGTAGCCTAGTGGCTAGAGCGTAGGGGAGGCAGGTAGCCTAGTGATTAGAGTGTAGGGGTGGCAGGTAGCCTAGTGGTTAGAGTGTAGGGGAGGCAGGTAGCCTAGTGGTTAGAGCGTAGGGGAGGCATGTAGCCTAGTGGTTAGAGCGTAGGGGAGGCAGGTAGCCTAGTGGTTAGAGTGTAGAGGAGGCAGGTAGCCTAGTGGTTAGAGTGTAGGGGTGGCAGGTAGTCTAGTGGTTAGAGTGTAGAGGAGGCAGGTAGCCTAGTGGTTAGAGTGTAGGGGTGGTAGGTAGCCTAGTGGTTAGAGTGTAGAGGAGGCAGGTAGCCTAGTGGTTAGAGTGTAGAGGAGGCAGGTAGCCTAGTGGTTAGAGTGTAGAGGAGGCAGGTAGCCTAGTGGTTAGAGCGTAGGGGTGGCAGGTAGCCTAGTGGTTAGAGTGTAGAGGAGGCAGGTAGCCTAGTGGTTAGAGCGTAGGGGTGGCAGGTAGCCTAGTGGTTAGAGTGTAGAGGAGGCAGGTAGCCTAGTGGTTAGAGTGTAGGGGTGGCAGGTAGTCTAGTGGTTAGAGTGTAGGGGGGGCAGGTAGCCTAGTGGTTAGAGTGTAGGGGTGGCAGGTACCCTAGTGGTTAGAGTGTAGGGGTGGCAGGTAGTCTAGTGGTTAGAGTGTAGGGGGGGCAGGTAGCCTAGTGGTTAGAGTGTAGGGGTGGCAGGTACCCTAGTGGTTAGAGTGTAGGGGTGGCAGGTAGTCTAGTGGTTAGAGTGTAGAGGAGGCAGGTAGCCTAGTGGTTAGAGTGTAGGGGTGGCAGGTAGCCTAGTGGTTAGAGTGTAGGGGTGGCAGGTAGTCTAGTGGTTAGAGTGTAGGGGTGGCAGGTACCCTAGTGGTTAGAGTGTAGGGGTGGCAGGTAGTCTAGTGGTTAGAGTGTAGAGGAGGCAGGTAGCCTAGTGGTTAGAGTGTAGGGGTGGCAGGTAGCCTAGTGGTTAGAGTGTAGAGGAGGCAGGTAGCCTAGTGGTTAGAGTGTAGAGGAGGCAGGTAGCCTAGTGGTTAGAGCGTAGGGGTGGCAGGTAGACTAGTGGTTAGAGTGTAGAGGAGGCAGGTAGCCTAGTGGTTAGAGTGTAGGGGTGGCAGGTAGTCTAGTGGTTAGAGTGTAGGGGTGGCAGGTAGTCTAGTGGTTAGAGTGTAGAGGAGGCAGGTAGCCTAGTGGTTAGAGTGTAGGGGTGGCAGGTAGCCTAGTGGTTAGAGTGTAGAGGAGGCAGGTAGCCTAGTGGTTAGAGTGTAGAGGAGGCAGGTAGCCTAGTGGTTAGAGTGTAGAGGAGGCAGGTAGCCTAGTGGTTAGAGTGTAGAGGAGGCAGGTAGCCTAGTGGTTAGAGCGTAGGGGTGGCAGGTAGCCTAGTGGTTAGAGTGTAGAGGAGGCAGGTAGCCTAGTGGTTAGAGTGTAGGGGTGGCAGGTAGTCTAGTGGTTAGAGTGTTGGGGTGGCAGGTAGTCTAGTGGTTAGAGTGTTGGGGTGGCAGGTAGCCTAGTGGTTAGAGCGTAGGGGTGGCAGGTAGCCTAGTGGTTAGAGTGTAGAGGAGGCAGGTAGCCTAGTGGTTAGAGTGTAGGGGTGGCAGGTAGCCTAGTGGTTAGAGTGTAGGGGCGGCAGGTAGCCTAGTGGTTAGAGTGTAGGGGTGGCAGGTAGTCTAGTGGTTAGAGTGTTGGGGTGGCAGGTAGTCTAGTGGTTAGAGTGTAGAGGAGGCAGGTAGCCTAGTGGTTAGAGTGTAGGGGTGGCAGGTAGCCTAGTGGTTAGAGTGTAGAGGAGGCAGGTAGCCTAGTGGTTAGAGTGTAGAGGAGGCAGGTAGCCTAGTGGTTAGAGTGTTGGGGTGGCAGGTAGCCTAGTGGTTAGAGTGTAAGGGTGGCAGCGTAGCCTAGTGGTTAGAGTGTAGAGGAGGCAGGTAGCCTAGTGGTTAGAGTGTAGGGGCGGCAGGTAGCCTAGTGGTTAGAGTGTAGGGGTGGCAGGTAGCCTAGTGGTTAGAGTGTAGGGGTGGCAGGTAGCCTAGTGGTTAGAGTGTAGAGGAGGCAGGTAGCCTAGTGGTTAGAGTGTTGGGGTGGCAGGTAGCCTAGTGGTTAGAGTGTAGAGGAGGCAGGTAGCCTAGTGGTTAGAGTGTAGGGGCGGCAGGTAGCCTAGTGGTTAGAGTGTAGAGGAGGCAGGTAGCCTAGTGGTTAGAGTGTAGAGGAGGCAGGTAGCCTAGTGGTTAGAGTGTAGGGGTGGCAGGTAGCCTAGTGGTTAGAGTGTAGGGGAGGCAGGTAGCCTAGTGGTTAGAGTGTAGGGGTGGCAGGTAGTCTAGTGGTTAGAGTGTTGGGGTGGCAGGTAGCTTAGTGGTTAGAGTGTAGGGGCGGCAGGTAGCCTAGTGGTTAGAGTGTAGAGGAGGTAGGTAGCCTAGTGGTTAGAGTGTAGAGGAGGTAGGTAGCCTAGTGGTTAGAGCGTAGGGGTGGCAGGTAGCCTAGTGGTTAGAGCGTAGGGGTAGCAGGTAGCCTAGTGGTTAGAGCGTAGGGGTGGCAGGTAGCCTAGTGGTTAGAGTGTAGAGGAGGCAGGTAGCCTAGTGGTTAGAGTGTAGAGGAGGCAGGTAGCCTAGTGGTTAGAGTGTAGGGGTGGCAGGTAGCCTAGTGGTTAGAGTGTAGAGGAGGCAGGTAGCCTAGTGGTTAGAGTGTAGGGGTGGCAGGTAGCCTAGTGGTTAGAGTGTAGGGGAGGCAGGTAGCCTAGTGGTTAGAGTGTAGGGGTGGCAGGTAGTCTAGTGGTTAGAGTGTAGGGGCGGCAGGTAGCCTAGTGGTTAGAGTGTAGAGGAGGTAGGTAGCCTAGTGGTTAGAGTGTAGAGGAGGTAGGTAGCCTAGTGGTTAGAGCGTAGGGGTGGCAGGTAGCCTAGTGGTTAAAGCGTAGGGGTGGCAGGTAGCCTAGTGGTTAGAGCGTAGGGGCGGCAGGTAGCCTAGTGGTTAGAGTGTAGGGGCGGCAGGGTAGCCTAGTGGTTAGAGTGTAGGGGCGGCAGGTAGCCTAGTGGTTAGAGTGTAGAGGAGGTAGGTAGCCTAGTGGTTAGAGCGTAGGGGTGGCAGGTAGCCTAGTGGTTAGAGTGTAGGGGAGGCAGGTAGCCTAGTGGTTAGAGTGTAGGGGAGGCAGGTAGCCTAGTGGTTAGAGTGTAGGGGCGGCAGGTAGCCTAGTGGTTAGAGTGTAGGGGGGGCAGGTAGCCTAGCGGTTAGAGTGTAGGGGTGGCAGGTAGACTAGTGGTTAGAGCGTAGAGGGGGCAGGTAGCCTAGTGGTTAGAGCGTAGGGGAGGCAGGTAGCCTAGTGGCTAGAGCGTAGGGGAGGCAGGTAGCCTAGTGATTAGAGTGTAGGGGTGGCAGGTAGCCTAGTGGTTAGAGTGTAGGGGAGGCAGGTAGCCTAGTGGTTAGAGCGTAGGGGAGGCATGTAGCCTAGTGGTTAGAGCGTAGGGGAGGCAGGTAGCCTAGTGGTTAGAGTGTAGGGGTGGCAGGTAGCCTAGTGGTTAGAGTGTAGGGGAGGCAGGTAGCCTAGTGGTTAGAGTGTAGGGGAGGCAGGTAGCCTAGTGGTTAGAGTGTAGGGGAGGCAGGTAGCCTAGTGGTTAGAGTGTAGGGGTGGCAGGTAGCCTAGTGGTTAGAGTGTAGGGGAGGCAGGTAGCCTAGTGGTTAGAGTGTAGGGGAGGCAGGTAGCCTAGTTGTTAGAGTGTAGTGGTGGCAGGTAGCCTAGCCTAGCGCTATGTTGGTTGATTTAGTGTCTCAAACCAGGTGAGTTCATTAACATTCTAGTAGCAGCGCTATGTTGGTTGATTTAGTGTCTCAAACCAGGTGAGTTCATTAACATTCTAGTAGCAGCGCTATGTTGGTTGATTTAGTGTCTCAAACCAGGTGAGTTCATTCACATTCTAGTAGCAGCGCTATGTTGGTTGATTTAGTGTCTTTAACAGTCTAGTAGCAGGGCTATGTTGGTTGATTTAGTGTCTCAAACCAGGTGAGTTCATTCACATTCTAGTAGCAGCGCTATGTTGGTGATTTAGTGTCTCAAACCAGGTGAGTTCATTCACATTCTAGTAGCAGTGCTATGTTGGTGATTTAGTGTCTCAAACCAGATGAGTTCATTAACATTCTAGTAGCAGCGCTATGTTGGTTGATTTAGTGTCTCAAACCAGGTGAGTTCATTAACATTCTACTAGCAGCGCTATGTTGGTTGATTTAGTGTCTCAAACCAGGTGAGTTCATTAACATTCTAGTAGCAGGGCTATGTTGGTTGATTTAGTGTCTCAAACCAGGTGAGTTCATTAACATTCTAGTAGCAGCGCCATGTTGGTTGATTTAGTGTCTCAAACCAGGTGAGTTCATTCACATTCTAGTAGCAGCGCTATGTTGGTTGATTTAGTGTCTCAAACCAGGTGAGTTCATTCACATTCTAGTAGCTGCGCTATGTTGGTTGATTTAGTGTCTCAAACCAGGTGAGTTCATTCACATTCTAGTAGCAGTGCTATGTTGGTTGATTTAGTGTCTCAAACCAGGTGAGTTCATTAACATTCTAGTAGCAGTGCTATGTTGGTTGATTTAGTGTCTAAAACCAGGTGAGTTCATTCACATTCTAGTAGCTGCGCTATGTTGGTTGATTTAGTGTCTCAAACCAGGTGAGTTCATTCACATCCTTCATCAAGAATATGGGCAAAATGCTATTATTGACAATGAAATAGGTGGGAATGTTGTTCTCTTGCCGTATATTTGACCAGTAACATAGCATTCAAAATAGTTTTCCAGATTGTATTTTGCCGATTCATCTTCGCAGTGTGAACATTGAGTCGCGACTTAGGCAACCTGGTTCAATTTGGGTCCCGAGGCAAAACCAGTTGAGAACCACGGTCTTAGGAAACAGCCTTTAAAGGAAGCGCTATAGAATGAAGTGTTGGTGGCAGTGGTTCACTACAACGGGTGAAGAATGTGCAACTTTGATGTTATATTCCTTATTTTCAGGACTGTTCCTCCCCTTTCACCAGGATAGCACAAAGGCATGAAAAAGCCTCCAATCCTCATCCTCCCTCTCCTCCCACCCCCCTACCCTCCCACTAATCCCTGCTCCCCCCTCTCTCTCCTCCCACCCCCCTACCCTCCCACTAGTCTCTGCTCCCCCCTCCCTCTCCTCCCACCCCCCTACCCTCCCACTAGTCCCTGCTCCCCCCTCTCTCTCCTCCCACCCCCCTACCCTCCCACTAGTCCCTGCTCCCCCCTCCCTCTCCTCTACCCCCCTACCCTCCCACTAGTCCCTGCTCCCCGCTCCCTCCCTCTCCTCCCACCCCCTACCCTCCCACTAGTCCCTGCTCCCCCTCTCTCTCCTCCCACCCCCCTACCCTCCCACTAGTCCCTGCTCCCCCTCCCTCTCCTCCCATCCCCCTACCCTCCCACTAGTCCCTGCTCCCCCCTCCCTCTCCTCCCACCCCCTACCCTCCCACTAGTCCCTGCTCCCCCCTCCCTCTCCTCTACCCCCCTACCCTCCCACTAGTCCCTGCTCCCCGCTCCCTCCCTCTCCTCCCACCCCGTACCCTCCCACTAGTCCCTGCTCCCCCCTCTCTCTCCTCCCAGCCCACTACCCTCCCACTAGTCCCTGCTCCCCCCTCCCTCTCCTCCCACCCCCCTACCCTCCCACTAGTCCCTGCTCCCCCCTCCCTCTCCTCTCACACCCCTACCCTCCCACTAGTCCCTGCTCCCCCCTCCCCCTCCCTCTCCTCTACCCCCCTACCCTCCCACTAGTCCCTGCTCCCCCCTCCCTCTCCTCTACCCCCCTAGTCTCCCACTAGTCCCTGCTCCCCCCTCCCTCTCCTCCCACCCCTCTACCCTCCCACTAGTCCCTGCTCCCCCCTCCCTCTCCTCTACCCCCCTAGTCTCCCACTAGTCCCTGCTCCCCCCTCCCTCTCCTCCCACCCCCCTAGTCTCCCACTAGTCCCTGCTCCCCCCTCCCTCTCCTCCCACCCCCCTACCCTCCCACTAGTCCCAGCTCCCCCCTCCCTCCCTCTCCTCCCACCCCGTACCCTCCCACTAGTCCCTGCTCCTCCCTCCCTCTCCTCCCACCCCCCTACCCTCCCACTACTCCCTGCTCCCCCCTCCCTCCCCTCCCTCCTCCTTGTCTCCCCTCACCAGGAAAGCACACAGCATGAAGAAGCTGATGAAGTAGACTATAGCGAAGTTGCTTCCACAGGTGAACTCTTCGCCAGGCAGGTAGTCTGACTCTGGGTCACACCGTTTACCTGGTAGACAGAGAGAGAAAGAGAGAGAGTCAGGCAGGCAGGCAGGCAGGCAGACAGACAGACAGACAGACAGACAGAGTGCTTACCTGGCAGACTGGCTAGCATGATCTCCTGCCACGCCTCCCCTGTAGCACACCTGGACAGAGACAGAGGGACAGGGAGATAGGGAGACAGGGAGACAGAGAGACAGGAAGACAGAGGGACAGGGAGACAGGAAGACAGAGAGACAGGGAGACAGGGAGACAGGGAGACAGAGGGACAGAGAGACAGGGAGACAGGGAGACAGAGGAACAGAGGGACAGAGGGACAGAGGGACAGAGGGACAGGGAGACAGGGAGACAGAGGAACAGAGGGACAGGGAGACAGAGGGACAGAGGGACAGAGGGACAGGGAGACCGGGAGACAGAGGGACAGAGGGACAGAGGGACAGAGAGAAAGAGAGACAGGGAGACAGAGGGACAGGGAGACAGAGGGACAGGGAGACAGAGGGACAGAGAAACAGAGAGACAGAGAGACAGAGAGACAGATGTTAGCTCCAACAGGGCATGACCTAGGCCAGTGGTTTTCAAACCTCTCCTCTGGGACCCGCATGACATTCGACCTTAAAGTAGCTCATCTGATTCAAGTGGTCAAGGGCTTGCTGATTAGTTGACCAGTTGAATCAGACGTGCTAGCTTTGGAAATAGGTCAACAACATGGAACGGCTGGGGGTCCCCGAGGAGAGACTTTAAAACCCCTGACTGGGCGTCCCTGAGGAGAGACTTTAAAACCCCTGACCAATGAAACATTGAACCGGTGAGGAGTATATCAGGGATAATGTCGAGGGCTTCTGTTTGCCTCTGTCTTGACCAGAAGTCATGTTTATACCAGGGACATCATGGAGAATGGAACCTCTGGCCAATCAATCAGTGAGGTGGATCAATCAATGGACTAGCAGAAAAGCAGCAGTCCTGCTGAATAGAGTCAGTTCAGCCCGAGGAAAGGGTTCACCTGAATAGAGTCAGTTCAGCCCGAGGAAACGGTTCACCTGAATAGAGTCAGTTCAGCCCAAGGAAACGGTTCACCTGAATAGAGTCAGTTCAGCCTGAGGAAAGGGTTCACCTGAATAGAGTCAGTTCAGCCCGAGGAAACGGTTCACCTGAATAGAGTCAGTTCAGCCCAAGGAAACGGTTCACCTGAATAGAGTCAGTTCAGCCTGAGGAAAGGGTTCACCTGAATAGAGTCAGTTCAGCCCGAGGAAACGGTTCACCTAAATAGAGTCAGTTCAGCCTGAGGAAACGGTTCACCTGAATAGAGTCAGTTCAGCCTGAGGCAACGGTTCACCTGAATAGAGTCAGTTCAGCCTGAGGCAACGGTTCACCTGAATAGAGTCAGTTCAGCCTGAGGAAACGGTTCACCTGAATAGAGTCAGTTCAGCCCGAGGAAACGGTTCACCTGAATAGAGTCAGTTCAGCCTGAGGAAACGGTTCACCTGAATAGAGTCAATTCAGCTTGAGGAAACGGTTCACCTGAATAGAGTCAGTTCAGCTTGAGGAAACGGCTCACCTGAATAGAGCCAGTACAGCTTGAGGAAATGTCTGAAAATTGTTGTTCCTGTTGATCTGAGTGTAGTCCTGCATGGCTATCTTCCCAAACGTCTGGAGAGAGAGAGAGAGCGAGAGAGAGATGGAGAGGGAGATGGATAGATATGGAGAGAGAGAGAGAGAGAGATGGAGACAGAGAGAGAGAGAGAGAGAGAGAGAGAGAGAGAGAGAGAGAGAGAGATATTGAGAGATATCAAGATGGAGATGGACTCTAGCAAGAAGGCACATCCTCAATTGGTAGAAAACAGACACACAACACCCACCTGCATGCAGATGACCACATAGATGAAGAACAGACACACAAAACCCACCTGCATGCAGATGACCACATAGATGAAGAACAGACACACAACACCCACCTGCATTCCGATGACCGCGTAGATGAAGAACAGACACACAACACCCACCTGCATGCCGATGACCGCGTAGATGAAGAACAGACACACAACACCCACCTGCATTCCGATGACCGCGTATATGAAGAACAGACACACAACACCCACCTGCATGCCGATGACCGCATAGATGAAGAAGATCATGGCGATGAGAAGGGCAACGTAAGGCAGGGCCTGAGAGACAGAGGACACAGCTATAGTCAGTATATGAAGGGTTATGTAGGGCAGGGCCTGAGAGACAGAGGACACAGCTATAGTCAGTATATGAAGGGTTATGTAGGACAGGGCCTGAGAGACAGAGGACACAGCTATAGTCAGTATATGAAGGGTTATGTAAGGCAGGGCCTGAGAGACAGAGGACACAGCTATAGTCAGTATATGAAGGGTTATGTAAGGCAGGGCCTGAGAGACAGAGGACACAGCTATAGTCAGTATATGAAGGGTTATGTAGGGCAGGGCCTGAGAGACAGAGGACACAGCTAT
>NC_143030.1:80992398-81039898 GCF_057628025.1 Oncorhynchus mykiss | reverse complement strand
ATAGCAGAGGTAACTCTGGGTCTTCCTTTCCTGTGGCAGTCCTCATGAGAGACCGTTTCATCATAGCAGAGGTAACTCTGGGTCTTCCTTTCCTGTGGCAGTCCTCATGAGAGACCGTTTCATCATAGCAGAGGTAACTCTGGGTCTTCCTTTCCTGTGGCAGTCCTCATGAGAGACCGTTTCATCATAGCAGAGGTAACTCTGGGTCTTCCTTTCCTGTGGCAGTCCTCATGAGAGACCGTTTCATCATAGCAGAGGTAACTCTGGGTCTTCCTTTCCTGTGGCAGTCCTCATGAGAGACCGTTTCATCATAGCAGAGGTAACTCTGGGTCTTCCTTTCCTGTGGCAGTCCTCATGAGAGACCGTTTCATCATAGCAGAGGTAACTCTGGGTCTTCCTTTCCTGTGGCAGTCCTCATGAGAGACCGTTTCATCATAGCAGAGGTAACTCTGGGTCTTCCTTTCCTGTGGCAGTCCTCATGAGAGACCGTTTCATCATAGCAAAGGTAACTCTGGGTCTTCCTTTCCTGTGGCAGTCCTCATGAGAGACCGTTTCATCAGAGCAGAGGTAACTCTGGGTCTTCCTTTCCTGTGGCAGTCCTCATGAGAGACCGTTTCATCATAGCAGAGGTAACTCTGGGTCTTCCTTTCCTGTGGCAGTCCTCATGAGAGACCGTTTCATCATAGCAGAGGTAACTCTGGGTCTTCCTTTCCTGTGGCAGTCCTCATGAGAGACCGTTTCATCAGAGCAGAGGTAACTCTGGGTCTTCCTTTACTGTGTCCTCATGAGAGACCGTTTCATCATAGCAGAGGTAACTCTGGGTCTTCCTTTCCTGTGGCAGTCCTCATGAGAGACAGTTTCATCATAGCAGAGGTAACTCTGGGTCTTCCTTTCCTGTGGCAGTCCTCATGAGAGACCGTTTCATCATAGCAGAGGTCACTCTGGGTCTTCCTTTCCTGTGGCAGTCCTCATGAGAGACCGTTTCATCATAGCAGAGGTAACTCTGGGTCTTCCTTTCCTGTGGCAGTCCTCATGAGAGACCGCTTCATCATAGCAGAGGTAACTCTGGGTCTTCCTTTCCTGTGGCAGTCCTCATGAGAGACCGTTTCATCATAGCAGATGTAACTCTGGGTCTTCCTTTCCTTTGGCGGTCCTCATGAGAGACCGTTTCATCATAGCAGAGGTAACTCTGGGTCTTCCTTTCCTGTGGCGGTCCTCATGAGAGACCGTTTCATCATAGCAGAGGTAACTCTGGGTCTTCCTTTCCTGTGGCGGTCCTCATGAGAGACCGTTTCATCATAGCAGAGGTAACTCTGGGTCTTCCTTTCCTGTGGCGGTCCTCATGAGAGACCGTTTCATCATAGCAGAGGTAACTCTGGGTCTTCCTTTCCTGTGGCAGTCCTCATGAGAGACCGTTTCATCATAGCAGAGGTAACTCTGGGTCTTCCTTTCCTGTGGCAGTCCTCATGAGAGACCGTTTCATCATAGCAGAGGTAACTCTGGGTCTTCCTTTCCTGTGGCAGTCCTCATGAGAGACCGTTTCATCATAGCAGAGGTAACTCTGGGTCTTCCTTTCCTGTGGCAGTCCTCATGAGAGACCGTTTCATCATAGCAGAGGTAACTCTGGGTCTTCCTTTCCTGTGGCAGTCCTCACGAGAGACCGTTTCATCATAGCAGAGGTAAGTCTGGGTCTTCCTTTCCTGTGGCAGTCCTCATGAGAGACCGTTTCATCATAGCAGAGGTAACTCTGGGTCTACCTTTCCTGTGGCAGTCCTCATGAGAGACCGTTTCATCAGAGCAGAGGTAACTCTGGGTCTTCCTTTCCTGTGTCCTCATGAGAGACCGTTTCATCATAGCAGAGGTAACTCTGGGTCTTCCTTTCCTGTGGCAGTCCTCATGAGAGACCGTTTCATCATAGCAGAGGTAACTCTGGGTCTTCCTTTCCTGTGGCAGTCCTCATAAGAGACCGTTTCATCATAGCAGAGGTAACTCTGGGTCTTCCTTTCCTGTGGCAGTCCTCATGAGAGACCGTTTCATCATAGCAGAGGTAACTCTGGGTCTTCCTTTCCTGTGGCGGTCCTCATGAGAGACCGTTTCATCATAGCAGAGGTAACTCTGGGTCTTCCTTTCCTGTGGCGGTCCTCATGAGAGACCGTTTCATCATAGCAGATGTAACTCTGGGTCTTCCTTTCCTGTGGCGGTCCTCATGAGAGACCGTTTCATCATAGCAGAGGTAACTCTGGGTCTTCCTTTCCTGTGGCGGTCCTCATGAGAGACCGTTTCATCATAGCAGAGGTAACTCTGGGTCTTCCTTTCCTGTGGCGGTCCTCATGAGAGACCGTTTCATCATAGCAGAGGTAACTCTGGGTCTTCCTTTCCTGTGGCAGTCCTCATGAGAGTCCGTTTCATCATAGCAGAGGTAACTCTGGGTCTTCCTTTCCTGTGGCGGTCCTCATGAGAGACCGTTTCATCATAGCAGAGGTAACTCTGGGTCTTCCTTTCCCGTGGAGGTCCTCATGAGAGACCGTTTCATCATAGCAGAGGTAACTCTGGGTCTTCCTTTCCTGTGGCAGTCCTCATGAGAGACCGTTTCATCATAGCAGAGGTAACTCTGGGTCTTCCTTTCCTGTGGCAGTCCTCATGAGAGACCGTTTCATCATAGCAGAGGTAACTCTGGGTCTTCCTTTCCTGTGGCGGTCCTCATGAGAGACCGTTTCATCATAGCAGAGGTAACTCTGGGTCTTCCTTTCCTGTGGCGGTCCTCATGAGAGACCGTTTCATCATAGCAGAGGTAACTCTGGGTCTTCCTTTCCTGTGGCAGTCCTCATGAGAGACCGTTTCATCATAGCAGAGGTAACTCTGGGTCTTCCTTTCCTGTGGCAGTCCTCATGAGAGACCGTTTCATCATAGCAGAGGTAACTCTGGGTCTTCCTTTCCTGTGGCAGTCCTCATGAGAGACCGTTTCATCATAGCAGAGGTAACTCTGGGTCTTCCTTTCCTGTGGCAGTCCTCATGAGAGACCGTTTCATCATAGCAAAGGTAACTCTGGGTCTTCCTTTCCTGTGGCAGTCCTCATGAGAGACCGTTTCATCATAGCAGAGGTAACTCTGGGTCTTCCTTTCCTGTGGCAGTCCTCATGAGAGACCGCTTCATCATAGCAGAGGTAACTCTGGGTCTTCCTTTCCTGTGGCAGTCCTCATGAGAGACCGTTTCATCATAGCAGATGTAACTCTGGGTCTTCCTTTCCTTTGGCGGTCCTCATGAGAGACCGTTTCATCATAGCAGAGGTAACTCTGGGTCTTCCTTTCCTGTGGCAGTCCTCATGAGAGACCGTTTCATCATAGCAGAGGTAACTCTGGGTCTTCCTTTCCTGTGGCAGTCCTCATGAGAGACCGTTTCATCATAGCAAAGGTAACTCTGGGTCTTCCTTTCCTGTGGCAGTCCTCATGAGAGACCGTTTCATCATAGCAGAGGTAACTCTGGGTCTTCCTTTCCTGTGGCAGTCCTCATGAGAGACAGTTTCATCATAGCAGAGGTAACTCTGGGTCTTCCTTTCCTGTGGCAGTCCTCATGAGAGACCGTTTCATCATAGCAGAGGTCACTCTGGGTCTTCCTTTCCTGTGGCAGTCCTCATGAGAGACCGTTTCATCATAGCAGAGGTAACTCTGGGTCTTCCTTTCCCATGGAGGTCCTCATGAGAGACCGTTTCATCATAGCAGAGGTAACTCTGGGTCTTCCTTTCCTGTGGCAGTCCTCATGAGAGACCGTTTCATCATAGCAGAGGTAACTCTGGGTCTTCCTTTCCTGTGGCAGTCCTCATGAGAGACCGTTTCATCATAGCAGAGGTAACTCTGGGTCTTCCTTTCCTGTGGCGGTCCTCATGAGAGACCGTTTCATCATAGCAGAGGTAACTCTGGGTCTTCCTTTCCTGTGGCGGTCCTCATGAGAGACCGTTTCATCATAGCAGAGGTAACTCTGGGTCTTCCTTTCCTGTGGCAGTCCTCATGAGAGACCGTTTCATCATAGCAGAGGTAACTCTGGGTCTTCCTTTCCTGTGGCAGTCCTCATGAGAGACCGTTTCATCATAGCAGAGGTAACTCTGGGTCTTCCTTTCCTGTGGCAGTCCTCATGAGAGACCGTTTCATCATAGCAGAGGTAACTCTGGGTCTTCCTTTCCTGTGGCAGTCCTCATGAGAGACCGTTTCATCATAGCAAAGGTAACTCTGGGTCTTCCTTTCCTGTGGCAGTCCTCATGAGAGACCGTTTCATCATAGCAGAGGTAACTCTGGGTCTTCCTTTCCTGTGGCAGTCCTCATGAGAGACAGTTTCATCATAGCAGAGGTAACTCTGGGTCTTCCTTTCCTGTGGCAGTCCTCATGAGAGACCGTTTCATCATAGCAGAGGTCACTCTGGGTCTTCCTTTCCTGTGGCAGTCCTCATGAGAGACCGTTTCATCATAGCAGAGGTAACTCTGGGTCTTCCTTTCCTGTGGCAGTCCTCATGAGAGACCGCTTCATCATAGCAGAGGTAACTCTGGGTCTTCCTTTCCTGTGGCGGTCCTCATGAGAGACCGTTTCATCATAGCAGATGTAACTCTGGGTCTTCCTTTCCTTTGGCGGTCCTCATGAGAGACCGTTTCATCATAGCAGAGGTAACTCTGGGTCTTCCTTTCCTGTGGCGGTCCTCATGAGAGACCGTTTCATCATAGCAGAGATAACTCTGGGTCTTCCTTTCCTGTGGCGGTCCTCATGAGAGACCGTTTCATCATAGCAGAGGTAAATCTGGGTCTTCCTTTCCTGTGGCGGTCCTCATGAGAGACCGTTTCATCATAGCAGAGGTAACTCTGGGTCTTCCTTTCCTGTGGCAGTCCTCATGAGAGACCGTTTCATCATAGCAGAGGTAACTCTGGGTCTTCCTTTCCTGTGGCAGTCCTCATGAGAGACCGTTTCATCATAGCAGAGGTAACTCTGGGTCTTCCTTTCCTGTGGCAGTCCTCATGAGAGACCGTTTCATCATAGCAGAGGTAACTCTGGGTCTTCCTTTCCTGTGGCAGTCCTCATGAGAGACCGTTTCATCATAGCAGAGGTAACTCTGGGTCTTCCTTTCCTGTGGCAGTCCTCATGAGAGACCGTTTCATCATAGCAGAGGTAACTCTGGGTCTTCCTTTCCTGTGGCAGTCCTCATGAGAGACCGTTTCATCATAGCAGAGGTAACTCTGGGTCTTCCTTTCCTGTGGCAGTCCTCATGAGAGACCGTTTCATCATAGCAGAGGTAACTCTGGGTCTTCCTTTCCTGTGGCAGTCCTCATGAGAGACCGTTTCATCATAGCAAAGGTAACTCTGGGTCTTCCTTTCCTGTGGCAGTCCTCATGAGAGACCGTTTCATCATAGCAGAGGTAACTCTGGGTCTTCCTTTCCTGTGGCAGTCCTCATGAGAGACAGTTTCATCATTGCAGAGGTAACTCTGGGTCTTCCTTTCCTGTGGCAGTCCTCATGAGAGACCGTTTCATCATAGCAGAGGTCACTCTGGGTCTTCCTTTCCTGTGGCAGTCCTCATGAGAGACCGTTTCATCATAGCAGAGGTAACTCTGGGTCTTCCTTTCCTGTGGCAGTCCTCATGAGAGACCGCTTCATCATAGCAGAGGTAACTCTGGGTCTTCCTTTCCTGTGGCAGTCCTCATGAGAGACCGTTTCATCATAGCAGATGTAACTCTGGGTCTTCCTTTCCTTTGGCGGTCCTCATGAGAGACCGTTTCATCATAGCAGAGGTAACTCTGGGTCTTCCTTTCCTGTGGCAGTCCTCATGAGAGACCGTTTCATCATAGCAGAGGTAACTCTGGGTCTTCCTTTCCTGTGGCAGTCCTCATGAGAGACCGTTTCATCATAGCAAAGGTAACTCTGGGTCTTCCTTTCCTGTGGCAGTCCTCATGAGAGACCGTTTCATCATAGCAGAGGTAACTCTGGGTCTTCCTTTCCTGTGGCAGTCCTCATGAGAGACAGTTTCATCATAGCAGAGGTAACTCTGGGTCTTCCTTTCCTGTGGCAGTCCTCATGAGAGACCGTTTCATCATAGCAGAGGTCACTCTGGGTCTTCCTTTCCTGTGGCAGTCCTCATGAGAGACCGTTTCATCATAGCAGAGGTAACTCTGGGTCTTCCTTTCCTGTGGCAGTCCTCATGAGAGACCGCTTCATCATAGCAGAGGTAACTCTGGGTCTTCCTTTCCTGTGGCAGTCCTCATGAGAGACCGTTTCATCATAGCAGATGTAACTCTGGGTCTTCCTTTCCTTTGGCGGTCCTCATGAGAGACCGTTTCATCATAGCAGAGGTAACTCTGGGTCTTCCTTTCCTGTGGCGGTCCTCATGAGAGACCGTTTCATCATAGCAGAGATAACTCTGGGTCTTCCTTTCCTGTGGCGGTCCTCATGAGAGACCGTTTCATCATAGCAGAGGTAACTCTGGGTCTTCCTTTCCTGTGGCGGTCCTCATGAGAGACCGTTTCATCATAGCAGAGGTAACTCTGGGTCTTCCTTTCCTGTGGCAGTCCTCATGAGAGACCGTTTCATCATAGCAGAGGTAACTCTGGGTCTTCCTTTCCTGTGGCAGTCCTCATGAGAGACCGTTTCATCATAGCAGAGGTAACTCTGGGTCTTCCTTTCCTGTGGCAGTCCTCATGAGAGACCGTTTCATCATAGCAGAGGTAACTCTGGGTCTTCCTTTCCTGTGGCAGTCCTCAAGAGAGACCGTTTCATCATAGCAGAGGTAACTCTGGGTCTTCCTTTCCTGTGGCAGTCCTCACGAGAGACCGTTTCATCATAGCAGAGGTAACTCTGGGTCTTCCTTTCCTGTGGCAGTCCTCATGAGAGACCGTTTCATCATAGCAGAGGTAACTCTGGGTCTACCTTTCCTGTGGCAGTCCTCATGAGAGACCGTTTCATCAGAGCAGAGGTAACTCTGGGTCTTCCTTTCCTGTGTCCTCATGAGAGACCGTTTCATCATAGCAGAGGTAACTCTGGGTCTTCCTTTCCTGTGGCAGTCCTCATGAGAGACCGTTTCATCATAGCAGAGGTAACTCTGGGTCTTCCTTTCCTGTGGCAGTCCTCATAAGAGACCGTTTCATCATAGCAGAGGTAACTCTGGGTCTTCCTTTCCTGTGGCAGTCCTCATGAGAGACCGTTTCATCATAGCAGAGGTAACTCTGGGTCTTCCTTTCCTGTGGCGGTCCTCATGAGAGACCGTTTCATCATAGCAGAGGTAACTCTGGGTCTTCCTTTCCTGTGGCGGTCCTCATGAGAGACCGTTTCATCATAGCAGATGTAACTCTGGGTCTTCCTTTCCTGTGGCGGTCCTCATGAGAGACCGTTTCATCATAGCAGAGGTAACTCTGGGTCTTCCTTTCCTGTGGCGGTCCTCATGAGAGACCGTTTCATCATAGCAGAGGTAACTCTGGGTCTTCCTTTCCTGTGACGGTCCTCATGAGAGACCGTTTCATCATAGCAGAGGTAACTCTGGGTCTTCCTTTCCTGTGGCAGTCCTCATGAGAGACCGTTTCATCATAGCAGAGGTAACTCTGGGTCTTCCTTTCCTGTGGCAGTCCTCATGAGAGACCGTTTCATCATAGCAGAGGTAACTCTGGGTCTTCCTTTCCTGTGGCGGTCCTCATGAGAGACCGTTTCATCATAGCAGAGGTAACTCTGGGTCTTCCTTTCCTGTGGCGGTCCTCATGAGAGACCGTTTCATCATAGCAGAGGTAACTCTGGGTCTTCCTTTCCTGTGGCGGTCCTCATGAGAGACCGTTTCATCATAGCAGAGGTAACTCTGGGTCTTCCTTTCCTGTGGCAGTCCTCATGAGAGACCGTTTCATCATAGCAGAGGTAACTCTGGGTCTTCCTTTCCTGTGGCAGTCCTCATGAGAGACCGTTTCATCATAGCAGAGGTAACTCTGGGTCTTCCTTTCCTGTGGCAGTCCTCATGAGAGACCGTTTCATCATAGCAAAGGTAACTCTGGGTCTTCCTTTCCTGTGGCAGTCCTCATGAGAGACCGTTTCATCAGAGCAGAGGTAACTCTGGGTCTTCCTTTCCTGTGGCAGTCCTCATGAGAGACCGTTTCATCATAGCAGAGGTAACTCTGGGTCTTCCTTTCCTGTGGCGGTCCTCATGAGAGACCGTTTCATCATAGCAGAGGTAACTCTGGGTCTTCCTTTCCTGTGGCAGTCCTCATGAGAGTCCGTTTCATCATAGCAGAGGTAACTCTGGGTCTTCCTTTCCTGTGGCGGTCCTCATGAGAGACCGTTTCATCATAGCAGAGGTAACTCTGGGTCTTCCTTTCCCGTGGAGGTCCTCATGAGAGACCGTTTCATCATAGCAGAGGTAACTCTGGGTCTTCCTTTCCTGTGGCAGTCCTCATGAGAGACCGTTTCATCATAGCAGAGGTAACTCTGGGTCTTCCTTTCCTGTGGCAGTCCTCATGAGAGACCGTTTCATCATAGCAGAGGTAACTCTGGGTCTTCCTTTCCTGTGGCGGTCCTCATGAGAGACCGTTTCATCATAGCAGAGGTAACTCTGGGTCTTCCTTTCCTGTGGCGGTCCTCATGAGAGACCGTTTCATCATAGCAGAGGTAACTCTGGGTCTTCCTTTCCTGTGGCGGTCCTCATGAGAGACCGTTTCATCATAGCAGAGGTAACTCTGGGTCTTCCTTTCCTGTGGCAGTCCTCATGAGAGACCGTTTCATCATAGCAGAGGTAACTCTGGGTCTTCCTTTCCTGTGGCAGTCCTCATGAGAGACCGTTTCATCATAGCAGAGGTAACTCTGGGTCTTCCTTTCCTGTGGCAGTCCTCATGAGAGACCGTTTCATCATAGCAAAGGTAACTCTGGGTCTTCCTTTCCTGTGGCAGTCCTCATGAGAGACCGTTTCATCAGAGCAGAGGTAACTCTGGGTCTTCCTTTCCTGTGGCAGTCCTCATGAGAGACCGTTTCATCATAGCAGAGGTAACTCTGGGTCTTCCTTTCCTGTGGCAGTCCTCATGAGAGACCGTTTCATCATAGCAGAGGTAACTCTGGGTCTTCCTTTCCTGTGGCAGTCCTCATGAGAGACCGTTTCATCAGAGCAGAGGTAACTCTGGGTCTTCCTTTCCTGTGTCCTCATGAGAGACAGTTTCATCATAGCAGAGGTAACTCTGGGTCTTCCTTTCCTGTGGCAGTCCTCATGAGAGACAGTTTCATCATAGCAGAGGTAACTCTGGGTCTTCCTTTCCTGTGGCAGTCCTCATGAGAGACCGTTTCATCATAGCAGAGGTCACTCTGGGTCTTCCTTTCCTGTGGCAGTCCTCATGAGAGACCGTTTCATCATAGCAGAGGTAACTCTGGGTCTTCCTTTCCTGTGGCAGTCCTCATGAGAGACCGTTTCATCATAGCAGAGGTAACTCTGGGTCTTCCTTTCCTGTGGCAGTCCTCATGAGAGACCGTTTCATCATAGCAGATGTAACTCTGGGTCTTCCTTTCCTTTGGCGGTCCTCATGAGAGACCGTTTCATCATAGCAGAGGTAACTCTGGGTCTTCCTTTCCTGTGGCGGTCCTCATGAGAGACCGTTTCATCATAGCAGAGGTAACTCTGGGTCTTCCTTTCCTGTGGCGGTCCTCATGAGAGACCGTTTCATCATAGCAGAGGTAACTCTGGGTCTTCCTTTCCTGTGGCGGTCCTCATGAGAGACCGTTTCATCATAGCAGAGGTAACTCTGGGTCTTCCTTTCCTGTGGCGGTCCTCATGAGAGACCGTTTCATCATAGCAGAGGTAACTCTGGGTCTTCCTTTCCTGTGGCAGTCCTCATGAGAGACCGTTTCATCATAGCAGAGGTAACTCTGGGTCTTCCTTTCCTGTGGCAGTCCTCATGAGAGACCGTTTCATCATAGCAGAGGTAACTCTGGGTCTTCCTTTCCTGTGGCAGTCCTCACGAGAGACCGTTTCATCATAGCAGAGGTAACTCTGGGTCTTCCTTTCCTCTGGCAGTCCTCATGAGAGACCGTTTCATCATAGCAGAGGTAACTCTGGGTCTACCTTTCCTGTGGCAGTCCTCATGAGAGACCGTTTCATCAGAGCAGAGGTAACTCTGGGTCTTCCTTTCCTGTGTCCTCATGAGAGACCGTTTCATCATAGCAGAGGTAACTCTGGGTCTTCCTGTCCTGTGGCAGTCCTCATGAGAGACCGTTTCATCATAGCAGAGGTAACTCTGGGTCTTCCTTTCCTGTGGCAGTCCTCATAAGAGACCGTTTCATCATAGCAGAGGTAACTCTGGGTCTTCCTTTCCTGTGGCAGTCCTCATGAGAGACCGTTTCATCATAGCAGAGGTAACTCTGGGTCTTCCTTTCCTGTGGCGGTCCTCATGAGAGACCGTTTCATCATAGCAGAGGTAACTCTGGGTCTTCCTTTCCTGTGGCGGTCCTCATGAGAGACCGTTTCATCATAGCAGATGGAACTCTGGGTCTTCCTTCCCTGTGGCGGTCCTCATGAGAGACCGTTTCATCATAGCAGAGGTAACTCTGGGTCTTCCTTTCCTGTGGCGGTCCTCATGAGAGACCGTTTCATCATAGCAGAGGTAACTCTGGGTCTTCCTTTCCTGTGGCGGTCCTCATGAGAGACCGTTTCATCATAGCAGAGGTAACTCTGGGTCTTCCTTTCCTGTGGCAGTCCTCATGAGAGACCGTTTCATCATAGCAGAGGTAACTCTGGGTCTTCCTTTCCTGTGGCGGTCCTCATGAGAGACCGTTTCATCATAGCAGAGGTAACTCTGGGTCTTCCTTTCCTGTGGCGGTCCTCATGAGAGACCGTTTCATCATAGCAGAGGTAACTCTGGGTCTTCCTTTCCCGTGGAGGTCCTCATGAGAGACCGTTTCATCATAGCAGAGGTAACTCTGGGTCTTCCTTTCCTGTGGCAGTCCTCATGAGAGACCGTTTCATCATAGCAGAGGTAACTCTGGGTCTTCCTTTCCTGTGGCAGTCCTCATGAGAGACCGTTTCATCATAGCAGAGGTAACTCTGGGTCTTCCTTTCCTGTGGCGGTCCTCATGAGAGACCGTTTCATCATAGCAGAGGTAACTCTGGGTCTTCCTTTCCTGTGGCGGTCCTCATGAGAGACCGTTTCATCATAGCAGAGGGAACTCTGGGTCTTCCTTTCCTGTGGCGGTCCTCATGAGAGACCGTTTCATCATAGCAGAGGTAACTCTGGGTCTTCCTTTCCTGTGGCGGTCCTCATGAGAGACCGTTTCATCATAGCAGAGGTAACTCTGGGTCTTCCTTTCCTGTGGCGGTCCTCATGAGAGACCGTTTCATCATAGCAGAGGTAACTCTGGGTCTTCCTTTCCTGTGGCAGTCCTCATGAGAGACCGTTTCATCATAGCAGAGGTAACTCTGGGTCTTCCTTGCCCGTGGAGGTCCTCATGAGAGACCGTTTCATCATAGCAGAGGTAACTCTGGGTCTTCCTTTCCTGTGGCAGTCCTCATGAGAGACCGTTTCATCATAGCAGAGGTAACTCTGGGTCTTCCTTTCCTGTGGCAGTCCTCATGAGAGACCGTTTCATCATAGCAGATGTAACTCTGGGTCTTCCTTTCCTTTGGCGGTCCTCATGAGAGACCGTTTCATCATAGCAGAGGTAACTCTGGGTCTTCCTTTCCTGTGGCAGTCCTCATGAGAGACCGTTTCATCATAGCAGAGGTAACTCTGGGTCTTCCTTTCCTGTGGCAGTCCTCATGAGAGACCGTTTCATCATAGCAAAGGTAACTCTGGGTCTTCCTTTCCTGTGGCAGTCCTCATGAGAGACCGTTTCATCATAGCAGAGGTAACTCTGGGTCTTCCTTTCCTGTGGCAGTCCTCATGAGAGACAGTTTCATCATAGCAGAGGTAACTCTGGGTCTTCCTTTCCTGTGGCAGTCCTCATGAGAGACCGTTTCATCATAGCAGAGGTCACTCTGGGTCTTCCTTTCCTGTGGCAGTCCTCATGAGAGACCGTTTCATCATAGCAGAGGTAACTCTGGGTCTTCCTTTCCTGTGGCAGTCCTCATGAGAGACCGCTTCATCATAGCAGAGGTAACTCTGGGTCTTCCTTTCCTGTGGCAGTCCTCATGAGAGACCGTTTCATCATAGCAGATGTAACTCTGGGTCTTCCTTTCCTTTGGCGGTCCTCATGAGAGACCGTTTCATCATAGCAGAGGTAACTCTGGGTCTTCCTTTCCTGTGGCAGTCCTCACGAGAGACCGTTTCATCATAGCAGAGGTAACTCTGGGTCTTCCTTTCCTGTGGCAGTCCTCAGGAGAGACCGTTTCATCATAGCAGAGGTAACTCTGGGTCTACCTTTCCTGTGGCAGTCCTCATGAGAGACCGTTTCATCAGAGCAGAGGTAACTCTGGGTCTTCCTTTCCTGTGTCCTCATGAGAGACCGTTTCATCATAGCAGAGGTAACTCTGGGTCTTCCTTTCCTGTGGCAGTCCTCATGAGAGACCGTTTCATCATAGCAGAGGTAACTCTGGGTCTTCCTTTCCTGTGGCAGTCCTCATAAGAGACCGTTTCATCATAGCAGAGGTAACTCTGGGTCTTCCTTTCCTGTGGCAGTCCTCATGAGAGACCGTTTCATCATAGCAGAGGTAACTCTGGGTCTTCCTTTCCTGTGGCGGTCCTCATGAGAGACCGTTTCATCATAGCAGAGGTAACTCTGGGTCTTCCTTTCCTGTGGCGGTCCTCATGAGAGACCGTTTCATCATAGCAGATGTAACTCTGGGTCTTCCTTTCCTGTGGCGGTCCTCATGAGAGACCGTTTCATCATAGCAGAGGTAACTCTGGGTCTTCCTTTCCTGTGGCGGTCCTCATGAGAGACCGTTTCATCATAGCAGAGGTAACTCTGGGTCTTCCTTTCCTGTGGCGGTCCTCATGAGAGACCGTTTCATCATAGCAGAGGTAACTCTGGGTCTTCCTTTCCTGTGGCAGTCCTCATGAGAGTCCGTTTCATCATAGCAGAGGTAACTCTGGGTCTTCCTTTCCTGTGGCGGTCCTCATGAGAGACCGTTTCATCATAGCAGAGGTAACTCTGGGTCTTCCTTTCCCGTGGAGGTCCTCATGAGAGACCGTTTCATCATAGCAGAGGTAACTCTGGGTCTTCCTTTCCTGTGGCAGTCCTCATGAGAGACCGTTTCATCATAGCAGAGGTAACTCTGGGTCTTCCTTTCCTGTGGCAGTCCTCATGAGAGTCCGTTTCATCATAGCAGAGGTAACTCTGGGTCTTCCTTTCCTGTGGCGGTCCTCATGAGAGACCGTTTCATCATAGCAGAGGTAACTCTGGGTCTTCCTTTCCTGTGGCGGTCCTCATGAGAGACCGTTTCATCATAGCAGAGGTAACTCTGGGTCTTCCTTTCCTGTGGCGGTCCTCATGAGAGACCGTTTCATCATAGCAGAGGTAACTCTGGGTCTTCCTTTCCTGTGGCAGTCCTCATGAGAGACCGTTTCATCATAGCAGAGGTAACTCTGGGTCTTCCTTTCCTGTGGCAGTCCTCATGAGAGACCGTTTCATCATAGCAGAGGTAACTCTAGGTCTTCCTTTCCTGTGGCAGTCCTCATGAGAGACCGTTTCATCATAGCAAAGGTAACTCTGGGTCTTCCTTTCCTGTGGCAGTCCTCATGAGAGACCGTTTCATCAGAGCAGAGGTAACTCTGGGTCTTCCTTTCCTGTGGCAGTCCTCATGAGAGACCGTTTCATCATAGCAGAGGTAACTCTGGGTCTTCCTTTCCTGTGGCAGTCCTCATGAGAGACCGTTTCATCAGAGCAGAGGTAACTCTGGGTCTTCCTTTCCTGTGTCCTCATGAGAGACAGTTTCATCATAGCAGAGGTAACTCTGGGTCTTCCTTTCCTGTGGCAGTCCTCATGAGAGACAGTTTCATCATAGCAGAGGTAACTCTGGGTCTTCCTTTCCTGTGGCAGTCCTCATGAGAGACCGTTTCATCATAGCAGAGGTCACTCTGGGTCTTCCTTTCCTGTGGCAGTCCTCATGAGAGACCGTTTCATCATAGCAGAGGTAACTCTGGGTCTTCCTTTCCTGTGGCAGTCCTCATGAGAGACCGCTTCATCATAGCAGAGGTAACTCTGGGTCTTCCTTTCCTGTGGCAGTCCTCATGAGAGACCGTTTCATCATAGCAGATGTAACTCTGGGTCTTCCTTTCCTTTGGCGGTCCTCATGAGAGACCGTTTCATCATAGCAGAGGTAACTCTGGGTCTTCCTTTCCTGTGGCGGTCCTCATGAGAGACCGTTTCATCATAGCAGAGGTAACTCTGGGTCTTCCTTTCCTGTGGCGGTCCTCATGAGAGACCGTTTCATCATAGCAGAGGTAACTCTGGGTCTTCCTTTCCTGTGGCGGTCCTCATGAGAGACCGTTTCATCATAGCAGAGGTAACTCTGGGTCTTCCTTTCCTGTGGCGGTCCTCATGAGAGACCGTTTCATCATAGCAGAGGTAACTCTGGGTCTTCCTTTCCTGTGGCAGTCCTCATGAGAGACCGTTTCATCATAGCAGAGGTAACTCTGGGTCTTCCTTTCCTGTGGCAGTCCTCATGAGAGACCGTTTCATCATAGCAGAGGTAACTCTGGGTCTTCCTTTCCTGTGGCAGTCCTCACGAGAGACCGTTTCATCATAGCAGAGGTAACTCTGGGTCTACCTTTCCTGTGGCAGTCCTCATGAGAGACCGTTTCATCAGAGCAGAGGTAACTCTGGGTCTTCCTTTCCTGTGTCCTCATGAGAGACCGTTTCATCATAGCAGAGGTAACTCTGGGTCTTCCTTTCCTGTGGTAGTCCTCATGAGAGACCGTTTCATCATAGCAGAGGTAACTCTGGGTCTTCCTTTCCTGTGGCAGTCCTCATAAGAGACCGTTTCATCATAGCAGAGGTAACTCTGGGTCTTCCTTTCCTGTGGCAGTCCTCATGAGAGACCGTTTCATCATAGCAGAGGTAACTCTGGGTCTTCCTTTCCTGTGGCGGTCCTCATGAGAGACCGTTTCATCATAGCAGAGGTAACTCTGGGTCTTCCTTTCCTGTGGCGGTCCTCATGAGAGACCGTTTCATCATAGCAGATGGAACTCTGGGTCTTCCTTCCCTGTGGCGGTCCTCATGAGAGACCGTTTCATCATAGCAGAGGTAACTCTGGGTCTTCCTTTCCTGTGGCGGTCCTCATGAGAGACCGTTTCATCATAGCAGAGGTAACTCTGGGTCTTCCTTTCCTGTGGCGGTCCTCATGAGAGACCGTTTCATCATAGCAGAGGTAACTCTGGGTCTTCCTTTCCTGTGGCAGTCCTCATGAGAGACCGTTTCATCATAGCAGAGGTAACTCTGGGTCTTCCTTTCCTGTGGCGGTCCTCATGAGAGACCGTTTCATCATAGCAGAGGTAACTCTGGGTCTTCCTTTCCTGTGGCGGTCCTCATGAGAGACCGTTTCATCATAGCAGAGGTAACTCTGGGTCTTCCTTTCCCGTGGAGGTCCTCATGAGAGACCGTTTCATCATAGCAGAGGTAACTCTGGGTCTTCCTTTCCTGTGGCAGTCCTCATGAGAGACCGTTTCATCATAGCAGAGGTAACTCTGGGTCTTCCTTTCCTGTGGCAGTCCTCATGAGAGACCGTTTCATCATAGCAGAGGTAACTCTGGGTCTTCCTTTCCTGTGGCGGTCCACATGAGAGACCGTTTCATCATAGCAGAGGTAACTCTGGGTCTTCCTTTCCTGTGGCGGTCCTCATGAGAGACCGTTTCATCATAGCAGAGGGAACTCTGGGTCTTCCTTTCCTGTGGCGGTCCTCATGAGAGACCGTTTCATCATAGCAGAGGTAACTCTGGGTCTTCCTTTCCTGTGGCGGTCCTCATGAGAGACCGTTTCATCATAGCAGAGGTAACTCTGGGTCTTCCTTTCCTGTGGCGGTCCTCATGAGAGACCGTTTCATCATAGCAGAGGTAACTCTGGGTCTTCCTTTCCTGTGGCAGTCCTCATGAGAGACCGTTTCATCATAGCAGAGGTAACTCTGGGTCTTCCTTGCCCGTGGAGGTCCTCATGAGAGACCGTTTCATCATAGCAGAGGTAACTCTGGGTCTTCCTTTCCTGTGGCAGTCCTCATGAGAGACCGTTTCATCATAGCAGAGGTAACTCTGGGTCTTCCTTTCCTGTGGCAGTCATCATGAGAGACCGTTTCATCATAGCAGAGGTAACTCTGGGTCTTCCTTTCCTGTGGCGGTCCTCATGAGAGACCGTTTCATCATAGCAGAGGTAACTCTGGGTCTTCCTTTCCTGTGGCGGTCCTCATGAGAGACCGTTTCATCATAGCAGAGGTAACTCTGGGTCTTCCTTTCCTGTGGCGGTCCTCATGAGAGACCGTTTCATCATAGCAGAGGTAACTCTGGGTCTTCCTTTCCTGTGGCGGTCCTCATGAGAGACCGTTTCATCATAGCAGAGGTAACTCTGGGTCTTCCTTGCCCGTGGAGGTCCTCATGAGAGACCGTTTCATCATAGCAGAGGTAACTCTGGGTCTTCCTTTCCTGTGGCAGTCCTCATGAGAGACCGTTTCATCATAGCAGAGGTAACTCTGGGTCTTCCTTTCCTGTGGCAGTCATCATGAGAGACCGTTTCATCATAGCAGAGGTAACTCTGGGTCTTCCTTTCCTGTGGCGGTCCTCATGAGAGACCGTTTCATCATAGCAGAGGTAACTCTGGGTCTTCCTTTCCTGTGGCGGTCCTCATGAGAGACCGTTTCATCATAGCAGAGGT
Organism: Oncorhynchus mykiss; assembly: GCF_057628025.1. Taxonomy (NCBI): domain Eukaryota; kingdom Metazoa; phylum Chordata; class Actinopteri; order Salmoniformes; family Salmonidae; genus Oncorhynchus; species Oncorhynchus mykiss. Next base: position 81,023,117 of record NC_143030.1, on the reverse strand, counting down.
AACTCTGGGTCTTCCTTTCCTGTGGCGGTCCTCATGAGAGACCGTTTCATCATAGCAGAGGTAACTCTGGGTCTTCCTTTCCTGTGGCGGTCCTCATGAGAGACCGTTTCATCATAGCAGAGGTAACTCTGGGTCTTCCTTTCCTGTGGCGGTCCTCATGAGAGACCGTTTCATCATAGCAGAGGTAACTCTGGGTCTTCCTTTCCTATGGCGGTCCTCATGAGAGACCGTTTCATCATAGCAGAGGTAACTCTGGGTCTTCCTTTCCTGTGGCGGTCCTCATGAGAGACCGTTTCATCATAGCAGAGGTAACTCTGGGTCTTCCTTTCCTGTGGCGGTCCTCATGAGAGACCGTTTCATCATAGCAGAGGTAACTCTGGGTCTTCCTTTCCTGTGGCGGTCCTCATGAGAGACCGTTTCATCATAGCAGAGGGAACTCTGGGTCTTCCTTTCCTGTGGCGGTCCTCATGAGAGACCGTTTCATCATAGCAGAGGTAACTCTGGGTCTTCCTTTCCTGTGGCGGTCCTCATGAGAGACCGTTTCATCAGAGCAGAGGTAACTCTGGGTCTTCCTTTCCTGTGGCGGTCCTCATGAGAGACCGTTTCATCAGAGCAGAGGTAACTCTGGGTCTTCCTTTCCTGTGTCCTCATGAGAGACCGTTTCATCATAGCAGAGGTAACTCTGGGTCTTCCTTTCCTGTGGCAGTCCTCATAAGAGACCGTTTCATCATAGCAGAGGTAACTCTGGGTCTTCCTTTCCTGTGGCAGTCCTCATGAGAGACCGTTTCATCATAGCAGAGGTAACTCTGGGTCTTCCTTTCCTGTGGCGGTCCTCATGAGAGACCGTTTCATCATAGCAGAGGTAACTCTGGGTCTTCCTTTCCTGTGGCGGTCCTCATGAGAGACCGTTTCATCATAGCAGAGGGAACTCTGGGTCTTCCTTTCCTGTGGCGGTCCTCATGAGAGACCGTTTCATCATAGCAGAGGTAACTCTGGGTCTTCCTTTCCTGTGGCGGTCCTCATGAGAGACCGTTTCATCATAGCAGAGGTAACTCTGGGTCTTCCTTTCCTGTGGCGGTCCTCATGAGAGACCGTTTCATCATAGCAGAGGGAACTCTGGGTCTTCCTTTCCTGTGGCGGTCCTCATGAGAGACCGTTTCATCATAGCAGAGGTAACTCTGGGTCTTCCTTTCCTGTGGCGGTCCTCATGAAAGACCGTTTCATCATAGCAGAGGTAACTCTGGGTCTTCCTTTCCTGTGGCGGTCCTCATGAGAGACCGTTTCATCATAGCAGAGGTAACTCTGGGTCTTCCTTTCCTATGGCAGTCCTCATGAGAGACCGTTTCATCATAGCAGAGGTAACTCTGGGTCTTCCTTTCCTGTGGCAGTCCTCATGAGAGACCGTTTCATCATAGCAGAGGTAACTCTGGGTCTTCCTTTCCTGTGGCGGTCCTCATGAGAGACCGTTTCATCATAGCAGAGGTAACTCTGGGTCTTCCTTTCCTGTGGCGGTCCTCATGAGAGACCGTTTCATCATAGCAGAGGGAACTCTGGGTCTTCCTTTCCTGTGGCGGTCCTCATGAGAGACCGTTTCATCATAGCAGAGGTAACTCTGGGTCTTCCTTTCCTGTGGCGGTCCTCATGAGAGACCGTTTCATCAGAGCAGAGGTAACTCTGGGTCTTCCTTTCCTGTGGCGGTCCTCATGAGAGACCGTTTCATCAGAGCAGAGGTAACTCTGGGTCTTCCTTTCCTGTGTCCTCATGAGAGACCGTTTCATCATAGCAGAGGTAACTCTGGGTCTTCCTTTCCTGTGGCAGTCCTCATAAGAGACCGTTTCATCATAGCAGAGGTAACTCTGGGTCTTCCTTTCCTGTGGCAGTCCTCATGAGAGACCGTTTCATCATAGCAGAGGTAACTCTGGGTCTTCCTTTCCTGTGGCGGTCCTCATGAGAGACCGTTTCATCATAGCAGAGGTAACTCTGGGTCTTCCTTTCCTGTGGCGGTCCTCATGAGAGACCGTTTCATCATAGCAGAGGGAACTCTGGGTCTTCCTTTCCTGTGGCGGTCCTCATGAGAGACCGTTTCATCATAGCAGAGGTAACTCTGGGTCTTCCTTTCCTGTGGCGGTCCTCATGAGAGACCGTTTCATCATAGCAGAGGTAACTCTGGGTCTTCCTTTCCTGTGGCGGTCCTCATGAGAGACCGTTTCATCATAGCAGAGGTAACTCTGGGTCTTCCTTTCCTGTGGCAGTCCTCATGAGAGACCGTTTCATCATAGCAGAGGTAACTCTGGGTCTTCCTTTCCTGTGGCGGTCCTCATGAGAGACCGTTTCATCATAGCAGAGGTAACTCTGGGTCTTCCTTTCCTGTGGCGGTCCTCATGAGAGACCGTTTCATCATAGCAGAGGTAACTCTGGGTCTTCCTTTCCTGTGGCGGTCCTCATGAGAGACCGTTTCATCATAGCAGAGGTAACTCTGGGTCTTCCTTTCCTGTGGCGGTCCTCATGAGAGACCGTTTCATCATAGCAGAGGTAACTCTGGGTCTTCCTTTCCTGTGGCGGTCCTCATGAGAGACCGTTTCATCATAGCAGAGGTAACTCTGGGTCTTCCTTTCCTGTGGCGGTCCTCATGAGAGACCGTTTCATCATAGCAGAGGTAACTCTGGGTCTTCCTTTCCTGTGGCGGTCCTCATGAGAGACCGTTTCATCAGAGCAGAGGTAACTCTGGGTCTTCCTTTCCTGTGGCAGTCCTCATGAGAGACCGTTTCATCATAGCAGAGGTAACTCTGGGTCTTCCTTTCCTGTGGCAGTCCTCATGAGAGACCGTTTCATCATAGCAGAGGTAACTCTGGGTCTTCCTTTCCTGTGGCGGTCCTCATGAGAGACCGTTTCATCATAGCAGAGGTAACTCTGGGTCTTCCTTTCCTGTTGCGGTCCTCATGAGAGACCGTTTCATCATAGCAGAGGTAACTCTGGGTCTTCCTTTCCCGTGGAGGTCCTCATGAGAGACCGTTTCATCATAGCAGAGGTAACTCTGGGTCTTCCTTTCCTGTGGCAGTCCTCATGAGAGACCGTTTCATCATAGCAGAGGTAACTCTGGGTCTTCATTTCCTGTGGCGGTCCTCATGACAGACCGTTTCATCATAGCAGAGGTAACTCTGGGTCTTCCTTTCCTGTGGCGGTCCTCATGAGAGACCGTTTCATCATAGCAGAGGTAACTCTGGGTCTTCCTTTCCTGTGTCCTCATGAGAGACCGTTTCATCATAGCAGAGGGAACTCTGGGTCTTCCTTTCCTGTGGCGGTCCTCATGAGAGACCGTTTCATCATAGCAGAGGTAACTCTGGGTCTTCCTTTCCTGTGGCGTTCCTCATGAGAGACCGTTTCATCATAGCAGAGGTAACTCTGGGTCTTCCTTTCCTGTGGCAGTCCTCATGAGAGACCGTTTCATCATAGCAGAGGTAACTCTGGGTCTTCCTTTCCTGTGGCGGTCCTCATGAGAGACCGTTTCATCATAGCAGAGGTAACTCTGGGTCTTCCTTTCCTGTGGCAGTCCTCATGAGAGACCGTTTCATCATAGCAGAGGTAACTCTGGGTCTTCCTTGCCCGTGGAGGTCCTCATGAGAGACCGTTTCATCATAGCAGAGGTAACTCTGGGTCTTCCTTTCCCGTGGCAGTCCTCATGAGAGACCGTTTCATCATAGCAGAGGTAACTCTGGGTCTTCCTTTCCTGTGGCGGTCCTCATGAGAGACCGTTTCATCAGAGCAGAGGTAACTCTGGGTCTTCCTTTCCTGTGGCGGTCCTCATGAGAGACCGTTTCATCAGAGCAGAGGTAACTCTGGGTCTTCCATTCCTGTGGCGGTCCTCATGAGAGACCGTTTCATCATAGCAGAGGTAACTCTGGGTCTTCCTTTCCTGTGGCGGTCCTCATGAGAGACCGTTTCATCATAGCAGAGGTAACTCTGGGTCTTCCTTTCCTGTGGCAGTCCTCATGAGAGACCGTTTCATCATAGCAGAGGTAACTCTGGGTCTTCCTTTCCTGTGGCAGTCCTCATGAGAGACCGTTTCATCATAGCAGAGGTAACTCTGGGTCTTCCTTTCCTGTGGCAGTCCTCATGAGAGACCGTTTCATCAGAGCAGAGGTAACTCTGGGTCTTCCTTTCCTGTGGCAGTCCTCATGAGAGACCGTTTCATCAGAGCAGAGGTAACTCTGGGTCTTCCTTTCCTGTGACAGTCCTCATGAGAGACCGTTTCATCATAGCAGAGGTAACTCTGGGTCTACCTTTCCTGTGGCAGTCCTCATGAGAGACCGTTTCATCAGAGCAGAGGTAACTCTGGGTCTTCCTTTCCTGTGTCCTCATGAGAGACCGTTTCATCATAGCAGAGGTAACTCTGGGTCTTCCTTTCCTGTGGCAGTCCTCATGAGAGACCGTTTCATCATAGCAGAGGTAACTCTGGGTCTTCCTTTCCTGTGGCAGTCCTCATGAGAGACCGTTTCATCATAGCAGAGGTAACTCTGGGTCTTCCTTTCCTGTGGCAGTCCTCATGAGAGACCGTTTCATCATAGCAGAGGTAACTCTGGGTCTTCCTTTCCTGTGGCAGTCCTCATGAGAGACCGTTTCATCAGAGCAGAGGTAACTCTGGGTCTTCCTTTCCTGTGTCCTCATGAGAGACCGTTTCATCAGAGAAGAGGTAACTCTGGGTCTTCCTTTCCTGTGTCCTCATGAGAGACCGTTTCATCATAGCAGAGGTAACTCTGGGTCTTCCTTTCCTGTGGCAGTCCTCATGAGAGACCGTTTCATCATAACAGAGGTAACTCTGGGTCTTCCTTTCCTGTGGCAGTCCTCATGAGAGACCGTTTCATCATAGCAGAGGTAACTCTGGGTCTTCCTTTCCTGTGGCAGTCCTCATGAGAGACCGTTTCATCATAGCAGAGGTAACTCTGGGTCTTCCTTTCCTGTGGCAGTCCTCATGAGAGACCGTTTCATCATAGCAGAGGTAACTCTGGGTCTTCCTTTCCTGTGGCAGTCCTCATGAGAGACCGTTTCATCATAGCAGAGGTAACTCTGGGTCTTCCTTTCCTGTGGCGGTCCTCATGAGAGACCGTTTCATCATAGCAGAGGTAACTCTGGGTCTTCCTTTCCTGTGGCGGTCCTCATGAGAGACCGTTTCATCATAGCAGAGGTAACTCTGGGTCTTCCTTTCCTGTGGCGGTCCTCATGAGAGACCGTTTCATCATAGCAGAGGTAACTCTGGGTCTTCCTTTCCTGTGGCGGTCCTCATGAGAGACCGTTTCATCATAGCAGAGGTAACTCTGGGTCTTCCTTTCCTGTGGCGGTCCTCATGAGAGACCGTTTCATCATAGCAGAGGTAACTCTGGGTCTTCCTTTCCTGTGGCGGTCCTCATGAGAGACCGTTTCATCAGAGCAGAGGTAACTCTGGGTCTTCCTTTCCTGTGGCAGTCCTCATGAGAGACCGTTTCATCAGAGCAGAGGTAACTCTGGGTCTTCCATTCCTGTGGCGGTCCTCATGAGAGACCGTTTCATCATAGCAGAGGTAACTCTGGGTCTTCGTTTCCTGTGGCGGTCCTCATGAGAGACCGTTTCATCATAGCAGAGGTAACTCTGGGTCTTCCTTTCCTGTGGCAGTCCTCATGAGAGACCGTTTCATCATAGCAGAGGTAACTCTGGGTCTTCCTTTCCTGTGGCAGTCCTCATGAGAGACCGTTTCATCATAGCAGAGGTAACTCTGGGTCTTCCTTTCCTGTGGCAGTCCTCATGAGAGACCGTTTCATCAGAGCAGAGGTAACTCTGGGTCTTCCTTTCCTGTGGCAGTCCTCATGAGAGACCGTTTCATCAGAGCAGAGGTAACTCTGGGTCTTCCTTTCCTGTGGCAGTCCTCATGAGAGACCGTTTCATCAGAGCAGAGGTAACTCTGGGTCTTCCTTTCCTGTGGCAGTCCTCATGAGAGACCGTTTCATCAGAGCAGAGGTAACTCTGGGTCTTCCTTTCCTGTGACAGTCCTCATGAGAGACCGTTTCATCATAGCAGAGGTAACTCTGGGTCTACCTTTCCTGTGGCAGTCCTCATGAGAGACCGTTTCATCAGAGCAGAGGTAACTCTGGGTCTTCCTTTCCTGTGTCCTCATGAGAGACCATTTCATCATAGCAGAGGTAACTCTGGGTCTTCCTTTCCTGTGGCAGTCCTCATGAGAGACCGTTTCATCATAGCAGAGGTAACTCTGGGTCTTCCTTTCCTGTGGCAGTCCTCATAAGAGACCGTTTCATCATAGCAGAGGTAACTCTGGGTCTTCCTTTCCTGTGGCAGTCCTCATGAGAGACCGTTTCATCATAGCAGAGGTAACTCTGGGTCTTCCTATCCTGTGGCAGTCCTCATGAGAGACCGTTTCATCATAGCAGAGGTAACTCTGGGTCTTCCTTTCCTGTGGCAGTCCTCATAAGAGACCGTTTCATCATAGCAGACGTAACTCTGGGTCTTCCTTTCCTGTGGCAGTCCTCATGAGAGACCGTTTCATCATAGCAGAGGTAACTCTGGGTCTTCCTTTCCTGTGGCGGTCCTCATGAGAGACCGTTTCATCATAGCAGAGGTAACTCTGGGTCTTCCTTTCCTGTGGCGGTCCTCATGAGAGACCGTTTCATCATAGCAGAGGTAACTCTGGGTCTTCCTTTCCTGTGGCGGTCCTCATGAGAGACCGTTTCATCATAGCAGAGGTAACTCTGGGTCTTCCTTTCCTGTGGCGGTCCTCATGAGAGACCGTTTCATCAGAGCAGAGGTAACTCTGGGTCTTCCTTTCCTGTGGCAGTCCTCATGAGAGACCGTTTCATCAGAGCAGAGGTAACTCTGGGTCTTCCATTCCTGTGGCGGTCCTCATGAGAGACCGTTTCATCATAGCAGAGGTAACTCTGGGTCTTCCTTTCCTGTGGCGGTCCTCATGAGAGACCGTTTCATCATAGCAGAGGTAACTCTGGGTCTTCCTTTCCTGTGGCAGTCCTCATGAGAGACCATTTCATCATAGCAGAGGTAACTCTGGGTCTACCTTTCCTGTGGCAGTCCTCATGAGAGACCGTTTCATCAGAGCAGAGGTAACTCTGGGTCTTCCTTTCCTGTGTCCTCATGAGAGACCGTTTCATCATAGCAGAGGTAACTCTGGGTCTTCCTTTCCTGTGGCAGTCCTCATGAGAGACCGTTTCATCATAGCAGAGGTAACTCTGGGTCTTCCTTTCCTGTGGCAGTCCTCATAAGAGACCGTTTCATCATAGCAGACGTAACTCTGGGTCTTCCTTTCCTGTGGCAGTCCTCATGAGAGACCGTTTCATCATAGCAGAGGTAACTCTGGGTCTTCCTTTCCTGTGGCGGTCCTCATGAGAGACCGTTTCATCATAGCAGAGGCAACTCTGGGTCTTCCTTTCCTGTGGCGGTCCTCATGAGAGACCGTTTCATCATAGCAGAGGTAACTCTGGGTCTTCCTTTCCTGTGGCAGTCCTCATGAGAGACCGTTTCATCATAGCAGAGGTAACTCTGGGTCTTCCTTTCCTGTGGCAGTCCTCATGAGAGACCGTTTCATCATAGCAGAGGTAACTCTGGGTCTTCCTTTCCTGTGGCAGTCCTCATGAGAGACCGTTTCATCATAGCAGAGGTAACTCTGGGTCTTCCTTTCCTGTGGCAGTCCTCATGAGAGACCGTTTCATCATAGCAGAGGTAACTCTGGGTCTTCCTTTCCTGTGGCGGTCCTCATGAGAGACCGTTTCATCATAGCAGAGGTAACTCTGGGTCTTCCTTTCCTGTGGCGGTCCTCATGAGAGACCGTTTCATAATAGCAGAGGTAACTCTGGGTCTTCCTTTCCTGTGGCGGTCCTCATGAGAGACCGTTTCATCATAGCAGAGGTAACTCTGGGTCTTCCTTTCCTGTGGCGGTCCTCATGAGAGACCGTTTCATCATAGCAGAGGTAACTCTGGGTCTTCCTTTCCTGTGGCGGTCCTCATGAGAGACCGTTTCATCATAGCAGAGGTAACTCTGGGTCTTCCTTTCCTGTGGCGGTCCTCATGAGAGACCGTTTCATCATAGCAGAGGTAACTCTGGGTCTTCCTTTCCTGTGGCGGTCCTCATGAGAGACCGTTTCATCATAGCAGAGGTAACTCTGGGTCTTCCTTTCCTGTGGCGGTCCTCATGAGAGACCGTTTCATCATAGCAGAGGTAACTCTGGGTCTTCCTTTCCTGTGGCAGTCCTCATGAGAGACCGTTTCATCAGAGCAGAGGTAACTCTGGGTCTTCCATTCCTGTGGCGGTCCTCATGAGAGACCGTTTCATCATAGCAGAGGTAACTCTGGGTCTTCCTTTCCTGTGGCGGTCCTCATGAGAGACCGTTTCATCATAGCAGAGGTAACTCTGGGTCTTCCTTTCCTGTGGCAGTCCTCATGAGAGACCGTTTCATCATAGCAGAGGTAACTCTGGGTCTTCCTTTCCTGTGGCAGTCCTCATGAGAGACCGTTTCATCATAGCAGAGGTAACTCTGGGTCTTCCTTTCCTGTGGCAGTCCTCATGAGAGACCGTTTCATCAGAGCAGAGGTAACTCTGGGTCTTCCTTTCCTGTGGCAGTCCTCATGAGAGACCGTTTCATCAGAGCAGAGGTAACTCTGGGTCTTCCTTTCCTGTGGCAGTCCTCATGAGAGACCGTTTCATCAGAGCAGAGGTAACTCTGGGTCTTCCTTTCCTGTGGCAGTCCTCATGAGAGACCGTTTCATCAGAGCAGAGGTAACTCTGGGTCTTCCTTTCCTGTGACAGTCCTCATGAGAGACCGTTTCATCAGAGCAGAGGTAACTCTGGGTCTTCCTTTCCTGTGGCAGTCCTCATAAGAGACCGTTTCATCATAGCAGAGGTAACTCTGGGTCTTCCTTTCCTGTGGCAGTCCTCATGAGAGACCGTTTCATCATAGCAGAGGTAACTCTGGGTCTTCCTTTCCTGTGGCAGTCCTCATGAGAGACCGTTTCATCAGAGCAGAGGTAACTCTGGGTCTTCCTTTCCTGTGTCCTCATGAGAGACCGTTTCATCATAGCAGAGGTAACTCTGGGTCTTCCTTTCCTGTGGCAGTCCTCATGAGAGACCGTTTCATCATAGCAGAGGTAACTCTGGGTCTTCCTTTCCTGTGGCAGTCCTCATGAGAGACCGTTTCATCATAGCAGAGGTAACTCTGGGTCTTCCTTTCCTGTGGCGGTCCTCATGAGAGACCGTTTCATCATAGCAGAGGTAACTCTGGGTCTTCCTTTCCTGTGGCGGTCCTCATGAGAGACCGTTTCATCATAGCAGAGGTAACTCTGGGTCTTCCTTTCCTGTGGCGGTCCTCATGAGAGACCGTTTCATCAGAGCAGAGGTAACTCTGGGTCTTCCTTTCCTGTGGCAGTCCTCATGAGAGACCGTTTCATCAGAGCAGAGGTAACTCTGGGTCTTCCATTCCTGTGGCGGTCCTCATGAGAGACCGTTTCATCATAGCAGAGGTAACTCTGGGTCTTCCTTTCCTGTGGCGGTCCTCATGAGAGACCGTTTCATCATAGCAGAGGTAACTCTGGGTCTTCCTTTCCTGTGGCAGTCCTCATGAGAGACCGTTTCATCAGAGCAGAGGTAACTCTGGGTCTTCCTTTCCTGTGACAGTCCTCATGAGAGACCATTTCATCATAGCAGAGGTAACTCTGGGTCTACCTTTCCTGTGGCAGTCCTCATGAGAGACCGTTTCATCAGAGCAGAGGTAACTCTGGGTCTTACTTTCCTGTGTCCTCATGAGAGACCGTTTCATCATAGCAGAGGTAACTCTGGGTCTTCCTTTCCTGTGGCAGTCCTCATGAGAGACCGTTTCATCATAGCAGAGGTAACTCTGGGTCTTCCTTTCCTGTGGCAGTCCTCATAAGAGACCGTTTCATCATAGCAGACGTAACTCTGGGTCTTCCTTTCCTGTGGCAGTCCTCATGAGAGACCGTTTCATCATAGCAGAGGTAACTCTGGGTCTTCCTTTCCTGTGGCGGTCCTCATGAGAGACCGTTTCATCATAGCAGAGGTAACTCTGGGTCTTCCTTTCCTGTGGCGGTCCTCATGAGAGACCGTTTCATCATAGCAGAGGTAACTCTGGGTCTTCCTTTCCTGTGGCAGTCCTCATGAGAGACCGTTTCATCATAGCAGAGGTAACTCTGGGTCTTCCTTTCCTGTGGCAGTCCTCATGAGAGACCGTTTCATCATAGCAGAGGTAACTCTGGGTCTTCCTTTCCTGTGGCAGTCCTCATGAGAGACCGTTTCATCATAGCAGAGGTAACTCTGGGTCTTCCTTTCCTGTGGCAGTCCTCATGAGAGACCGTTTCATCATAGCAGAGGTAACTCTGGGTCTTCCTTTCCTGTGGCAGTCCTCATGAGAGACCGTTTCATCATAGCAGAGGTAACTCTGGGTCTTCCTTTCCTGTGGCGGTCCTCATGAGAGACCGTTTCATCATAGCAGAGGTAACTCTGGGTCTTCCTTTCCTGTGGCGGTCCTCATGAGAGACCGTTTCATCATAGCAGAGGTAACTCTGGGTCTTCCTTTCCTGTGGCGGTCCTCATGAGAGACCGTTTCATCATAGCAGAGGTAACTCTGGGTCTTCCTTTCCTGTGGCGGTCCTCATGAGAGACCGTTTCATCATAGCAGAGGTAACTCTGGGTCTTCCTTTCCTGTGGCGGTCCTCATGAGAGACCGTTTCATCATAGCAGAGGTAACTCTGGGTCTTCCTTTCCTGTGGCGGTCCTCATGAGAGACCGTTTCATCATAGCAGAGGTAACTCTGGGTCTTCCTTTCCTGTGGCGGTCCTCATGAGAGACCGTTTCATCATAGCAGAGGTAACTCTGGGTCTTCCTTTCCTGTGGCGGTCCTCATGAGAGACCGTTTCATCAGAGCAGAGGTAACTCTGGGTCTTCCTTTCCTGTGGCAGTCCTCATGAGAGACCGTTTCATCAGAGCAGAGGTAACTCTGGGTCTTCCATTCCTGTGGCGGTCCTCATGAGAGACCGTTTCATCATAGCAGAGGTAACTCTGGGTCTTCCTTTCCTGTGGCGGTCCTCATGAGAGACCGTTTCATCATAGCAGAGGTAACTCTGGGTCTTCCTTTCCTGTGACAGTCCTCATGAGAGACCATTTCATCATAGCAGAGGTAACTCTGGGTCTACCTTTCCTGTGGCAGTCCTCATGAGAGACCGTTTCATCAGAGCAGAGGTAACTCTGGGTCTTCCTTTCCTGTGTCCTCATGAGAGACCGTTTCATCATAGCAGAGGTAACTCTGGGTCTTCCTTTCCTGTGGCAGTCCTCATGAGAGACCGTTTCATCATAGCAGAGGTAACTCTGGGTCTTCCTTTCCTGTGGCAGTCCTCATAAGAGACCGTTTCATCATAGCAGACGTAACTCTGGGTCTTCCTTTCCTGTGGCAGTCCTCATGAGAGACCGTTTCATCATAGCAGAGGTAACTCTGGGTCTTCCTTTCCTGTGGCGGTCCTCATGAGAGACCGTTTCATCATAGCAGAGGTAACTCTGGGTCTTCCTTTCCTGTGGCGGTCCTCATGAGAGACCGTTTCATCATAGCAGAGGTAACTCTGGGTCTTCCTTTCCTGTGGCAGTCCTCATGAGAGACCGTTTCATCATAGCAGAGGTAACTCTGGGTCTTCCTTTCCTGTGGCAGTCCTCATGAGAGACCGTTTCATCATAGCAGAGGTAACTCTGGGTCTTCCTTTCCTGTGGCAGTCCTCATGAGAGACCGTTTCATCATAGCAGAGGTAACTCTGGGTCTTCCTTTCCTGTGGCAGTCCTCATGAGAGACCGTTTCATCATAGCAGAGGTAACTCTGGGTCTTCCTTTCCTGTGGCAGTCCTCATGAGAGACCGTTTCATCATAGCAGAGGTAACTCTGGGTCTTCCTTTCCTGTGGCGGTCCTCATGAGAGACCGTTTCATCATAGCAGAGGTAACTCTGGGTCTTCCTTTCCTGTGGCGGTCCTCATGAGAGACCGTTTCATCATAGCAGAGGTAACTCTGGGTCTTCCTTTCCTGTGGCGGTCCTCATGAGAGACCGTTTCATCATAGCAGAGGTAACTCTGGGTCTTCCTTTCCTGTGGCGGTCCTCATGAGAGACCGTTTCATCATAGCAGAGGTAACTCTGGGTCTTCCTTTCCTGTGGCGGTCCTCATGAGAGACCGTTTCATCATAGCAGAGGTAACTCTGGGTCTTCCTTTCCTGTGGCGGTCCTCATGAGAGACCGTTTCATCATAGCAGAGGTAACTCTGGGTCTTCCTTTCCTGTGGCGGTCCTCATGAGAGACCGTTTCATCATAGCAGAGGTAACTCTGGGTCTTCCTTTCCTGTGGCGGTCCTCATGAGAGACCGTTTCATCAGAGCAGAGGTAACTCTGGGTCTTCCTTTCCTGTGGCAGTCCTCATGAGAGACCGTTTCATCAGAGCAGAGGTAACTCTGGGTCTTCCATTCCTGTGGCGGTCCTCATGAGAGACCGTTTCATCATAGCAGAGGTAACTCTGGGTCTTCCTTTCCTGTGGCGGTCCTCATGAGAGACCGTTTCATCATAGCAGAGGTAACTCTGGGTCTTCCTTTCCTGTGGCAGTCCTCAAGAGAGACCGTTTCATCATAGCAGAGGTAACTCTGGGTCTTCCTTTCCTGTGGCAGTCCTCATGAGAGACCGATTCATCATAGCAGAGGTAACTCTGGGTCTTCCTTTCCTGTGGCAGTCCTCATGAGAGACCGTTTCATCAGAGCAGAGGTAACTCTGGGTCTTCCTTTCCTGTGGCAGTCCTCATGAGAGACCGTTTCATCAGAGCAGAGGTAACTCTGGGTCTTCCTTTCCTGTGGCAGTCCTCATGAGAGACCGTTTCATCAGAGCAGAGGTAACTCTGGGTCTTCCTTTCCTGTGGCAGTCCTCATGAGAGACCGTTTCATCAGAGCAGAGGTAACTCTGGGTCTTCCTTTCCTGTGACAGTCCTCATGAGAGACCGTTTCATCATAGCAGAGGTAACTCTGGGTCTACCTTTCCTGTGGCAGTCCTCATGAGAGACCGTTTCATCAGAGCAGAGGTAACTCTGGGTCTTCCTTTCCTGTGGCAGTCCTCATAAGAGACCGTTTCATCATAGCAGAGGTAACTCTGGGTCTTCCTTTCCTGTGGCAGTCCTCATGAGAGACCGTTTCATCAGAGAAGAGGTAACTCTGGGTCTTCCTTTCCTGTGTCCTCATGAGAGACCGTTTCATCATAGCAGAGGTAACTCTGGGTCTTCCTTTCCTGTGGCAGTCCTCATGAGAGACCATTTCATCATAGCAGAGGTAACTCTGGGTCTACCTTTCCTGTGGCAGTCCTCATGAGAGACCGTTTCATCAGAGCAGAGGTAACTCTGGGTCTTCCTTTCCTGTGTCCTCATGAGAGACCGTTTCATCATAGCAGAGGTAACTCTGGGTCTTCCTTTCCTGTGGCAGTCCTCATGAGAGACCGTTTCATCATAGCAGAGGTAACTCTGGGTCTTCCTTTCCTGTGGCAGTCCTCATAAGAGACCGTTTCATCATAGCAGAGGTAACTCTGGGTCTTCCTTTCCTGTGGCAGTCCTCATGAGAGACCGTTTCATCATAGCAGAGGTAACTCTGGGTCTTCCTTTCCTGTGGCGGTCCTCATGAGAGACCGTTTCATCATAGCAGAGGTAACTCTGGGTCTTCCTTTCCTGTGGCGGTCCTCATGAGAGACCGTTTCATCATAGCAGAGGTAACTCTGGGTCTTCCTTTCCTGTGGCGGTCCTCATGAGAGACCGTTTCATCATAGCAGAGGTAACTCTGGGTCTTCCTTTCCTGTGGCAGTCCTCATGAGAGACCGTTTCATCAGAGCAGAGGTAACTCTGGGTCTTCCATTCCTGTGGCGGTCCTCATGAGAGACCGTTTCATCATAGCAGAGGTAACTCTGGGTCTTCCTTTCCTGTGGCGGTCCTCATGAGAGACCGTTTCATCATAGCAGAGGTAACTCTGGGTCTTCCTTTCCTGTGGCAGTCCTCATGAGAGACCGTTTCATCATAGCAGAGGTAACTCTGGGTCTTCCTTTCCTGTGGCAGTCCTCATGAGAGACCGTTTCATCATAGCAGAGGTAACTCTGGGTCTTCCTTTCCTGTGGCAGTCCTCATGAGAGACCGTTTCATCAGAGCAGAGGTAACTCTGGGTCTTCCTTTCCTGTGGCAGTCCTCATGAGAGACCGTTTCATCAGAGCAGAGGTAACTCTGGGTCTTCCTTTCCTGTGGCAGTCCTCATGAGAGACCGTTTCATCAGAGCAGAGGTAACTCTGGGTCTTCCTTTCCTGTGGCAGTCCTCATGAGAGACCGTTTCATCAGAGCAGAGGTAACTCTGGGTCTTCCTTTCCTGTGACAGTCCTCATGAGAGACCGTTTCATCAGAGCAGAGGTAACTCTGGGTCTTCCTTTCCTGTGGCAGTCCTCATAAGAGACCGTTTCATCATAGCAGAGGTAACTCTGGGTCTTCCTTTCCTGTGGCAGTCCTCATGAGAGACCGTTTCATCATAGCAGAGGTAACTCTGGGTCTTCCTTTCCTGTGGCAGTCCTCATGAGAGACCGTTTCATCAGAGCAGAGGTAACTCTGGGTCTTCCTTTCCTGTGTCCTCATGAGAGACCGTTTCATCATAGCAGAGGTAACTCTGGGTCTTCCTTTCCTGTGGCAGTCCTCATGAGAGACCGTTTCATCATAGCAGAGGTAACTCTGGGTCTTCCTTTCCTGTGGCAGTCCTCATGAGAGACCGTTTCATCATAGCAGAGGTAACTCTGGGTCTTCCTTTCCTGTGGCGGTCCTCATGAGAGACCGTTTCATCATAGCAGAGGTAACTCTGGGTCTTCCTTTCCTGTGGCGGTCCTCATGAGAGACCGTTTCATCATAGCAGAGGTAACTCTGGGTCTTCCTTTCCTGTGGCGGTCCTCATGAGAGACCGTTTCATCAGAGCAGAGGTAACTCTGGGTCTTCCTTTCCTGTGGCAGTCCTCATGAGAGACCGTTTCATCAGAGCAGAGGTAACTCTGGGTCTTCCATTCCTGTGGCGGTCCTCATGAGAGACCGTTTCATCATAGCAGAGGTAACTCTGGGTCTTCCTTTCCTGTGGCGGTCCTCATGAGAGACCGTTTCATCATAGCAGAGGTAACACTGGGTCTTCCTTTCCTGTGGCAGTCCTCATGAGAGACCGTTTCATCAGAGCAGAGGTAACTCTGGGTCTTCCTTTCCTGTGACAGTCCTCATGAGAGACCATTTCATCATAGCAGAGGTAACTCTGGGTCTACCTTTCCTGTGGCAGTCCTCATGAGAGACTGTTTCATCAGAGCAGAGGTAACTCTGGGTCTTCCTTTCCTGTGTCCTCATGAGAGACCGTTTCATCATAGCAGAGGTAACTCTGGGTCTTCCTTTCCTGTGGCAGTCCTCATGAGAGACCGTTTCATCATAGCAGAGGTAACTCTGGGTCTTCCTTTCCTGTGGCAGTCCTCATAAGAGACCGTTTCATCATAGCAGACGTAACTCTGGGTCTTCCTTTCCTGTGGCAGTCCTCATGAGAGACCGTTTCATCATAGCAGAGGTAACTCTGGGTCTTCCTTTCCTGTGGCGGTCCTCATGAGAGACCGTTTCATCATAGCAGAGGTAACTCTGGGTCTTCCTTTCCTGTGGCGGTCCTCATGAGAGACCGTTTCATCATAGCAGAGGTAACTCTGGGTCTTCCTTTCCTGTGGCAGTCCTCATGAGAGACCGTTTCATCATAGCAGAGGTAACTCTGGGTCTTCCTTTCCTGTGGCAGTCCTCATGAGAGACCGTTTCATCATAGCAGAGGTAACTCTGGGTCTTCCTTTCCTGTGGCAGTCCTCATGAGAGACCGTTTCATCATAGCAGAGGTAACTCTGGGTCTTCCTTTCCTGTGGCAGTCCTCATGAGAGACCGTTTCATCATAGCAGAGGTAACTCTGGGTCTTCCTTTCCTGTGGCAGTCCTCATGAGAGACCGTTTCATCATAGCAGAGGTAACTCTGGGTCTTCCTTTCCAGTGGCGGTCCTCATGAGAGACCGTTTCATCATAGCAGAGGTAACTCTGGGTCTTCCTTTCCTGTGGCGGTCCTCATGAGAGACCGTTTCATCATAGCAGAGGTAACTCTGGGTCTTCCTTTCCTGTGGCGGTCCTCATGAGAGACCGTTTCATCATAGCAGAGGTAACTCTGGGTCTTCCTTTCCTGTGGCGGTCCTCATGAGAGACCGTTTCATCATAGCAGAGGTAACTCTGGGTCTTCCTTTCCTGTGGCGGTCCTCATGAGAGACCGTTTCATCATAGCAGAGGTAACTCTGGGTCTTCCTTTCCTGTGGCGGTCCTCATGAGAGACCGTTTCATCAGAGCAGAGCTAACTCTGGGTCTTCCATTCCTGTGGCGGTCCTCATGAGAGACCGTTTCATCATAGCAGAGGTAACTCTGGGTCTTCCTTTCCTGTGGCGGTCCTCATGAGAGACCGTTTCATCATAGCAGAGGTAACTCTGGGTCTTCCTTTCCTGTGGCAGTCCTCATGAGAGACCGTTTCATCAGAGCAGAGGTAACTCTGGGTCTTCCTTTCCTGTGACAGTCCTCATGAGAGACCATTTCATCATAGCAGAGGTAACTCTGGGTCTACCTTTCCTGTGGCAGTCCTCATGAGAGACTGTTTCATCAGAGCAGAGGTAACTCTGGGTCTTCCTTTCCTGTGTCCTCATGAGAGACCGTTTCATCATAGCAGAGGTAACTCTGGGTCTTCCTTTCCTGTGGCAGTCCTCATGAGAGACCGTTTCATCATAGCAGAGGTAACTCTGGGTCTTCCTTTCCTGTGGCAGTCCTCATAAGAGACCGTTTCATCATAGCAGACGTAACTCTGGGTCTTCCTTTCCTGTGGCAGTCCTCATGAGAGACCGTTTCATCATAGCAGAGGTAACTCTGGGTCTTCCTTTCCTGTGGCGGTCCTCATGAGAGACCGTTTCATCATAGCAGAGGTAACTCTGGGTCTTCCTTTCCTGTGGCGGTCCTCATGAGAGACCGTTTCATCATAGCAGAGGTAACTCTGGGTCTTCCTTTCCTGTGGCAGTCCTCATGAGAGACCGTTTCATCATAGCAGAGGTAACTCTGGGTCTTCCTTTCCTGTGGCAGTCCTCATGAGAGACCGTTTCATCATAGCAGAGGTAACTCTGGGTCTTCCTTTCCTGTGGCAGTCCTCATGAGAGACCGTTTCATCATAGCAGAGGTAACTCTGGGTCTTCCTTTCCTGTGGCAGTCCTCATGAGAGACCGTTTCATCATAGCAGAGGTAACTCTGGGTCTTCCTTTCCTGTGGCAGTCCTCATGAGAGACCGTTTCATCATAGCAGAGGTAACTCTGGGTCTTCCTTTCCAGTGGCGGTCCTCATGAGAGACCGTTTCATCATAGCAGAGGTAACTCTGGGTCTTCCTTTCCTGTGGCGGTCCTCATGAGAGACCGTTTCATCATAGCAGAGGTAACTCTGGGTCTTCCTTTCCTGTGGCGGTCCTCATGAGAGACCGTTTCATCATAGCAGAGGTAACTCTGGGTCTTCCTTTCCTGTGGCGGTCCTCATGAGAGACCGTTTCATCATAGCAGAGGTAACTCTGGGTCTTCCTTTCCTGTGGCGGTCCTCATGAGAGACCGTTTCATCATAGCAGAGGTAACTCTGGGTCTTCCTTTCCTGTGGCGGTCCTCATGAGAGACCGTTTCATCATAGCAGAGGTAACTCTGGGTCTTCCTTTCCTGTGGCGGTCCTCATGAGAGACCGTTTCATCATAGCAGAGGTAACTCTGGGTCTTCCTTTCCTGTGGCGGTCCTCATGAGAGACCGTTTCATCAGAGCAGAGGTAACTCTGGGTCTTCCTTTCCTGTGGCAGTCCTCATGAGAGACCGTTTCATCAGAGCAGAGGTAACTCTGGGTCTTCCATTCCTGTGGCGGTCCTCATGAGAGACCGTTTCATCATAGCAGAGGTAACTCTGGGTCTTCCTTTCCTGTGGCGGTCCTCATGAGAGACCGTTTCATCATAGCAGAGGTAACTCTGGGTCTTCCTTTCCTGTGGCTGTCCTCATGAGAGACCGTTTCATCATAGCAGAGGTAACTCTGGGTCTTCCTTTCCTGTGGCAGTCCTCATGAGAGACCGTTTCATCATAGCAGAGGTAACTCTGGGTCTTCCTTTCCTGTGGCAGTCCTCATGAGAGACCGTTTCATCAGAGCAGAGGTAACTCTGGGTCTTCCTTTCCTGTGGCAGTCCTCATGAGAGACCGTTTCATCAGAGCAGAGGTAACTCTGGGTCTTCCTTTCCTGTGGCAGTCCTCATGAGAGACCGTTTCATCAGAGCAGAGGTAACTCTGGGTCTTCCTTTCCTGTGGCAGTCCTCATGAGAGACCGTTTCATCAGAGCAGAGGTAACTCTGGGTCTTCCTTTCCTGTGACAGTCCTCATGAGAGACCGTTTCATCATAGCAGAGGTAACTCTGGGTCTACCTTTCCTGTGGCAGTCCTCATGAGAGACCGTTTCATCAGAGCAGAGGTAACTCTGGGTCTTCCTTTCCTGTGGCAGTCCTCATAAGAGACCGTTTCATCATAGCAGAGGTAACTCTGGGTCTTCCTTTCCTGTGGCAGTCCTCATGAGAGACCGTTTCATCAGAGAAGAGGTAACTCTGGGTCTTCCTTTCCTGTGTCCTCATGAGAGACCGTTTCATCATAGCAGAGGTAACTCTGGGTCTTCCTTTCCTGTGGCAGTCCTCATGAGAGACCATTTCATCATAGCAGAGGTAACTCTGGGTCTACCTTTCCTGTGGCAGTCCTCATGAGAGACCGTTTCATCAGAGCAGAGGTAACTCTGGGTCTTCCTTTCCTGTGTCCTCATGAGAGACCGTTTCATCATAGCAGAGGTAACTCTGGGTCTTCCTTTCCTGTGGCAGTCCTCATGAGAGACCGTTTCATCATAGCAGAGGTAACTCTGGGTCTTCCTTTCCTGTGGCAGTCCTCATAAGAGACCGTTTCATCATAGCAGAGGTAACTCTGGGTCTTCCTTTCCTGTGGCAGTCCTCATGAGAGACCGTTTCATCATAGCAGAGGTAACTCTGGGTCTTCCTTTCCTGTGGCGGTCCTCATGAGAGACCGTTTCATCATAGCAGAGGTAACTCTGGGTCTTCCTTTCCTGTGGCGGTCCTCATGAGAGACCGTTTCATCATAGCAGAGGTAACTCTGGGTCTTCCTTTCCTGTGGCAGTCCTCATGAGAGACCGTTTCATCATAGCAGAGGTAACTCTGGGTCTTCCTTTCCTGTGGCAGTCCTCATGAGAGACCGTTTCATCATAGCAGAGGTAACTCTGGGTCTTCCTTTCCTGTGGCAGTCCTCATGAGAGACCGTTTCATCATAGCAGACGTAACTATGGGTCTTCCTTTCCTGTGGTAGTCCTCATGAGAGACCGTTTCATCATAGCAGAGGTAACTCTGGGTCTTCCTTTCCTGTGGCGGTCCTCATGAGAGACCGTTTCATCAGAGCAGAGGTAACTCTGGGTCTTCCTTTCCTGTGGCAGTCCTCATGAGAGACCGTTTCATCAGAGCAGAGGTAACTCTGGGTCTTCCATTCCTGTGGCGGTCCTCATGAGAGACCGTTTCATCATAGCAGAGGTAACTCTGGGTCTTCCTTTCCTGTGGCGGTCCTCATGAGAGACCGTTTCATCATAGCAGAGGTAACTCTGGGTCTTCCTTTCCTGTGTCCTCATGAGATACCGTTTCATCATAGCAGAGGTAACTCTGGGTCTTCCTTTCCTGTGGCGGTCCTCATGAGAGACCGTTTCATCATAGCAGAGGTAACTCTGGGTCTTCCTTTCCTGTGGCAGTCCTCATGAGAGACCGTTTCATCATAGCAGAGGTAACTCTGGGTCTTCCTTTCCTGTGGCAGTCCTCATGAGAGACCGTTTCATCATAGCAGAGGTAACTCTGGGTCTTCCTTTCCTGTGGCAGTCCTCATGAGAGACCGTTTCATCAGAGCAGAGGTAACTCTGGGTCTTCCTTTCCTGTGGCAGTCCTCATGAGAGACCGTTTCATCAGAGCAGAGGTAACTCTGGGTCTTCCTTTCCTGTGGCAGTCCTCATGAGAGACCGTTTCATCAGAGCAGAGGTAACTCTGGGTCTTCCTTTCCTGTGGCAGTCCTCATGAGAGACCGTTTCATCAGAGCAGAGGTAACTCTGGGTCTTCCTTTCCTGTGACAGTCCTCATGAGAGACCGTTTCATCATAGCAGAGGTAACTCTGGGTCTACCTTTCCTGTGGCAGTCCTCATGAGAGACCGTTTCATCAGAGCAGAGGTAACTCTGGGTCTTCCTTTCCTGTGGCAGTCCTCATAAGAGACCGTTTCATCATAGCAGAGGTAACTCTGGGTCTTCCTTTCCTGTGGCAGTCCTCATGAGAGACCGTTTCATCAGAGAAGAGGTAACTCTGGGTCTTCCTTTCCTGTGTCCTCATGAGAGACCGTTTCATCATAGCAGAGGTAACTCTGGGTCTTCCTTTCCTGTGGCAGTCCTCATGAGAGACCATTTCATCATAGCAGAGGTAACTCTGGGTCTACCTTTCCTGTGGCAGTCCTCATGAGAGACCGTTTCATCAGAGCAGAGGTAACTCTGGGTCTTCCTTTCCTGTGTCCTCATGAGAGACCGTTTCATCATAGCAGAGGTAACTCTGGGTCTTCCTTTCCTGTGGCAGTCCTCATGAGAGACCGTTTCATCATAGCAGAGGTAACTCTGGGTCTTCCTTTCCTGTGGCAGTCCTCATAAGAGACCGTTTCATCATAGCAGAGGTAACTCTGGGTCTTCCTTTCCTGTGGCAGTCCTCATGAGAGACCGTTTCATCATAGCAGAGGTAACTCTGGGTCTTCCTTTCCTGTGGCGGTCCTCATGAGAGACCGTTTCATCATAGCAGAGGTAACTCTGGGTCTTCCTTTCCTGTGGCGGTCCTCATGAGAGACCGTTTCATCATAGCAAAGGTAACTCTGGGTCTTCCTTTCCTGTGGCAGTCCTCATGAGAGACCGTTTCATCATAGCAGAGGTAACTCTGGGTCTTCCTTTCCTGTGGCAGTCCTCATGAGAGACCGTTTCATCATAGCAGAGGTAACTCTGGGTCTTCCTTTCCTGTGGCAGTCCTCATGAGAGACCGTTTCATCATAGCAGACGTAACTATGGGTCTTCCTTTCCTGTGGCAGTCCTCATGAGAGACCGTTTCATCATAGCAGAGGTAACTCTGGGTCTTCCTTTCCTGTGGCGGTCCTCATGAGAGACCGTTTCATCAGAGCAGAGGTAACTCTGGGTCTTCCTTTCCTGTGGCAGTCCTCATGAGAGACCGTTTCATCAGAGCAGAGGTAACTCTGGGTCTTCCATTCCTGTGGCGGTCCTCATGAGAGACCGTTTCATCATAGCAGAGGTAACTCTGGGTCTTCCTTTCCTGTGGCGGTCCTCATGAGAGACCGTTTCATCATAGCAGAGGTAACTCTGGGTCTTCCTTTCCTGTGGCAGTCCTCATGAGAGACCGTTTCATCATAGCAGAGGTAACTCTGGGTCTTCCTTTCCTGTGGCAGTCCTCATGAGAGACCGTTTCATCATAGCAGAGGTAACTCTGGGTCTTCCTTTCCTGTGGCAGTCCTCATGAGAGACCGTTTCATCAGAGCAGAGGTAACTCTGGGTCTTCCTTTCCTGTGGCAGTCCTCATGAGAGACCGTTTCATCAGAGCAGAGGTAACTCTGGGTCTTCCTTTCCTGTGGCAGTCCTCATGAGAGACCGTTTCATCAGAGCAGAGGTAACTCTGGGTCTTCCTTTCCTGTGGCAGTCCTCATGAGAGACCGTTTCATCAGAGCAGAGGTAACTCTGGGTCTTCCTTTCCTGTGACAGTCCTCATGAGAGACCGTTTCATCATAGCAGAGGTAACTCTGGGTCTACCTTTCCTGTGGCAGTCCTCATGAGAGACCGTTTCATCAGAGCAGAGGTAACTCTGGGTCTTCCTTTCCTGTGGCAGTCCTCATAAGAGACCGTTTCATCATAGCAGAGGTAACTCTGGGTCTTCCTTTCCTGTGGCAGTCCTCATGAGAGACCGTTTCATCATAGCAGAGGTAACTCTGGGTCTTCCTTTCCTGTGGCAGTCCTCATGAGAGACCGTTTCATCAGAGCAGAGGTAACTCTGGGTCTTCCTTTCCTGTGTCCTCATGATAGACCGTTTCATCAGAGAAGAGGTAACTCTGGGTCTTCCTTTCCTGTGTCCTCATGAGAGACCGTTTCATCATAGCAGAGGTAACTCTGGGTCTTCCTTTCCTGTGGCAGTCCTCATGAGAGACCGTTTCATCATAGCAGAGGTAACTCTGGGTCTTCCTTTCCTGTGGCAGTCCTCATGAGAGACCGTTTCATCATAGCAGAGGTAACTCTGGGTCTTCCTTTCCTGTGGCAGTCCTCATGAGAGACCGTTTCATCATAGCAGAGGTAACTCTGGGTCTTCCTTTCCTGTGGCAGTCCTCATGAGAGACCGTTTCATCATAGCAGAGGTAACTCTGGGTCTTCCTTTCCTGTGGCAGTCCTCATGAGAGACCGTTTCATCATAGCAGAGGTAACTCTGGGTCTTCCTTTCCTGTGGCGGTCCTCATGAGAGACCGTTTCATCATAGCAGAGGTAACTCTGGGTCTTCCTTTCCTGTGGCGGTCCTCATGAGAGACCGTTTCATCATAGCAGAGGTAACTCTGGGTCTTCCTTTCCTGTGGCGGTCCTCATGAGAGACCGTTTCATCAGAGCAGAGGTAACTCTGGGTCTTCCTTTCCTGTGGCAGTCCTCATGAGAGACCGTTTCATCAGAGCAGAGGTAACTCTGGGTCTTCCATTCCTGTGGCGGTCCTCATGAGAGACCGTTTCATCATAGCAGAGCTAACTCTGGGTCTTCCTTTCCTGTGGCGGTCCTCATGAGAGACCGTTTCATCATAGCAGAGGTAACTCTGGGTCTTCCTTTCCTGTGGCAGTCCTCATGAGAGACCGTTTCATCAGAGCAGAGGTAACTCTGGGTCTTCCTTTCCTGTGACAGTCCTCATGAGAGACCATTTCATCATAGCAGAGGTAACTCTGGGTCTACCTTTCCTGTGGCAGTCCTCATGAGAGACCGTTTCATCAGAGCAGAGGTAACTCTGGGTCTTCCTTTCCTGTGTCCTCATGAGAGACCGTTTCATCATAGCAGAGGTAACTCTGGGTCTTCCTTTCCTGTGGCAGTCCTCATGAGAAACCGTTTCATCATAGCAGAGGTAACTCTGGGTCTTCCTTTCCTGTGGCAGTCCTCATAAGAGACCGTTTCATCATAGCAGAGGTAACTCTGGGTCTTCCTTTCCTGTGGCAGTCCTCATGAGAGACCGTTTCATCATAGCAGAGGTAACTCTGGGTCTTCTTTTCCTGTGGCGGTCCTCATGAGAGACCGTTTCATCATAGCAGAGGTAACTCTGGGTCTTCCTTTCCTGTGGCGGTCGTCATGAGAGACCGTTTCATCATAGCAGAGGTAACTCTGGGTCTTCCTTTCCTGTGGCAGTCCTCATGAGAGACCGTTTCATCATAGCAGAGGTAACTCTGGGTCTTCCTTTCCTGTGGCAGTCCTCATGAGAGACCGTTTCATCATAGCAGAGGTAACTCTGGGTCTTCCTTTCCTGTGGCAGTCCTCATGAGAGACCGTTTCATCATAGCAGACGTAACTATGGGTCTTCCTTTCCTGTGGCAGTCCTCATGAGAGACCGTTTCATCATAGCAGAGGTAACTCTGGGTCTTCCTTTCCTGTGGCAGTCCTCATGAGAGACCGTTTCATCATAGCAGAGGTAACTCTGGGTCTTCCTTTCCTGTGGCGGTCCTCATGAGAGACCGTTTCATCATAGCAGAGGTAACTCTGGGTCTTCCTTTCCTGTGGCAGTCCTCATGAGAGACCGTTTCATCAGAGCAGAGGTAACTCTGGGTCTTCCTTTCCTGTGGCAGTCCTCATGAGAGACGGTTTCATCAGAGCAGAGGTAACTCTGGGTCTTCCTTTCCTGTGGCATTCCTCATGAGAGACCGTTTCATCATAGCAGAGGTAACTCTGGGTCTTCCTTTCCTGTGGCAGTCCTCATGAGAGACCCTTTCATCATAGCAGAGGTAACTCTGGGTCTTCCTTTCCTGTGGCAGTCCTCATGAGAGACCGTTTCATCATAGCAGAGGTAACTCTGGGTCTTCCTTTCCTGTGGCAGTCCTCATGAGAGACCATTTCATCATAGCAGAGGTAACTCTGGGTCTTCCTTTCCTGTGGCAGTCCTCATGAGAGACCGTTTCATCAGAGCAGAGGTAACTCTGGGTCTTCCTTTCCTGTGGCAGTCCTCATGAGAGACCGTTTCATCAGAGCAGAGGTAACTCTGGGTCTTCCTTTCCTGTGACAGTCCTCATGAGAGACTGTTTCATCATAGCAGAAGTAACTCTGGGTCTACCTTTCCTGTGGCAGTCCTCATGAGAGACCGTTTCATCAGAGCAGAGGTAACTCTGGGTCTTCCTTTCCTGTGTCCTCATGAGAGACCGTTTCATCACAGCAGAGGTAACTCTGGGTCTTCCTTTCCTGTGGCAGTCCTCATGAGAGACCGTTTCATCATAGCAGAGGTAACTCTGGGTCTTCCTTTCCTGTGGCAGTCCTCATAAGAGACCGTTTCATCATAGCAGAGGTAACTCTGGGTCTTCCTTTCCTGTGGCAGTCCTCATGAGAGACCGTTTCATCATAGCAGAGGTAACTCTGGGTCTTCCTTTCCTGTGGCAGTCCTCATGAGAGACCGTTTCATCATAGCAGAGGTAACTCTGGGTCTTCCTTTTCTGTGGCGGTCCTCATGAGAGACCGTTTCATCATAGCAGAGGTAACTCTGGGTCTTCCTTTCCTGTGGCGGTCCTCATGAGAGACCGTTTCATCATAGCAGAGGTAACTCTGGGTCTTCCTTTCCTGTGGCGGTCCTCATGAGAGACCGTTTCATCATAGCAGAGGTAACTCTGGGTCTTCCTTTCCTGTGGCGGTCCTCATGAGAGACCGTTTCATCATAGCAGAGGTAACTCTGGGTCTTCCTTTCCTGTGGCAGTCCTCATGAGAGACCGTTTCATCATAGCAGAGGTAACTCTGGGTCTTCCTTTCCTGTGGCAGTCCTCATGAGAGACCGTTTCATCATAGCAGAGGTAACTCTGGGTCTTCCTTTCCTGTGGCAGTCCTCATGAGAGACCGTTTCATCAGAGCAGAGGTAACTCTGGGTCTTCCTTTCCTGTGGCAGTCCTCATGAGAGACCGTTTCATCAGAGCAGAGGTAACTCTGGGTCTTCCTTTCCTGTGGCAGTCCTCATGAGAGACCGTTTCATCAGAGCAGAGGTAACTCTGGGTCTTCCTTTCCTGTGGCAGTCCTCATGAGAGACCGTTTCATCAGAGCAGAGGTAACTCTGGGTCTTCCTTTCCTGTGACAGTCCTCATGAGAGACCGTTTCATCATAGCAGAGGTAACTCTGGGTCTACCTTTCCTGTGGCAGTCCTCATGAGAGACCGTTTCATCAGAGCAGAGGTAACTCTGGGTCTTCCTTTCCTGTGGCAGTCCTCATAAGAGACCGTTTCATCATAGCAGAGGTAACTCTGGGTCTTCCTTTCCTGTGGCAGTCCTCATGAGAGACCGTTTCATCATAGCAGAGGTAACTCTGGGTCTTCCTTTCCTGTGGCAGTCCTCATGAGAGACCGTTTCATCAGAGCAGAGGTAACTCTGGGTCTTCCTTTCCTGTGTCCTCATGATAGACCGTTTCATCAGAGAAGAGGTAACTCTGGGTCTTCCTTTCCTGTGTCCTCATGAGAGACCGTTTCATCATAGCAGAGGTAACTCTGGGTCTTCCTTTCCTGTGGCAGTCCTCATGAGAGACCGTTTCATCATAGCAGAGGTAACTCTGGGTCTTCCTTTCCTGTGGCAGTCCTCATGAGAGACCGTTTCATCATAGCAGAGGTAACTCTGGGTCTTCCTTTCCTGTGGCAGTCCTCATGAGAGACCGTTTCATCATAGCAGAGGTAACTCTGGGTCTTCCTTTCCTGTGGCAGTCCTCATGAGAGACCGTTTCATCATAGCAGAGGTAACTCTGGGTCTTCCTTTCCTGTGGCAGTCCTCATGAGAGACCGTTTCATCATAGCAGAGGTAACTCTGGGTCTTCCTTTCCTGTGGCGGTCCTCATGAGAGACCGTTTCATCATAGCAGAGGTAACTCTGGGTCTTCCTTTCCTGTGGCGGTCCTCATGAGAGACCGTTTCATCATAGCAGAGGTAACTCTGGGTCTTCCTTTCCTGTGGCGGTCCTCATGAGAGACCGTTTCATCAGAGCAGAGGTAACTCTGGGTCTTCCTTTCCTGTGGCAGTCCTCATGAGAGACCGTTTCATCAGAGCAGAGGTAACTCTGGGTCTTCCATTCCTGTGGCGGTCCTCATGAGAGACCGTTTCATCATAGCAGAGCTAACTCTGGGTCTTCCTTTCCTGTGGCGGTCCTCATGAGAGACCGTTTCATCATAGCAGAGGTAACTCTGGGTCTTCCTTTCCTGTGGCAGTCCTCATGAGAGACCGTTTCATCAGAGCAGAGGTAACTCTGGGTCTTCCTTTCCTGTGACAGTCCTCATGAGAGACCATTTCATCATAGCAGAGGTAACTCTGGGTCTACCTTTCCTGTGGCAGTCCTCATGAGAGACCGTTTCATCAGAGCAGAGGTAACTCTGGGTCTTCCTTTCCTGTGTCCTCATGAGAGACCGTTTCATCATAGCAGAGGTAACTCTGGGTCTTCCTTTCCTGTGGCAGTCCTCATGAGAAACCGTTTCATCATAGCAGAGGTAACTCTGGGTCTTCCTTTCCTGTGGCAGTCCTCATAAGAGACCGTTTCATCATAGCAGAGGTAACTCTGGGTCTTCCTTTCCTGTGGCAGTCCTCATGAGAGACCGTTTCATCATAGCAGAGGTAACTCTGGGTCTTCCTTTCCTGTGGCGGTCCTCATGAGAGACCGTTTCATCATAGCAGAGGTAACTCTGGGTCTTCCTTTCCTGTGGCGGTCCTCATGAGAGACCGTTTCATCATAGCAGAGGTAACTCTGGGTCTTCCTTTCCTGTGGCAGTCCTCATGAGAGACCGTTTCATCATAGCAGAGGTAACTCTGGGTCTTCCTTTCCTGTGGCAGTCCTCATGAGAGACCGTTTCATCATAGCAGAGGTAACTCTGGGTCTTCCTTTCCTGTGGCAGTCCTCATGAGAGACCGTTTCATCATAGCAGACGTAACTATGGGTCTTCCTTTCCTGTGGCAGTCCTCATGAGAGACCGTTTCATCATAGCAGAGGTAACTCTGGGTCTTCCTTTCCTGTGGCAGTCCTCATGAGAGACCGTTTCATCATAGCAGAGGTAACTCTGGGTCTTCCTTTCCTGTGGCGGTCCTCATGAGAGACCGTTTCATCATAGCAGAGGTAACTCTGGGTCTTCCTTTCCTGTGGCAGTCCTCATGAGAGACCGTTTCATCAGAGCAGAGGTAACTCTGGGTCTTCCTTTCCTGTGGCAGTCCTCATGAGAGACGGTTTCATCAGAGCAGAGGTAACTCTGGGTCTTCCTTTCCTGTGGCATTCCTCATGAGAGACCGTTTCATCATAGCAGAGGTAACTCTGGGTCTTCCTTTCCTGTGGCAGTCCTCATGAGAGACCCTTTCATCATAGCAGAGGTAACTCTGGGTCTTCCTTTCCTGTGGCAGTCCTCATGAGAGACCGTTTCATCATAGCAGAGGTAACTCTGGGTCTTCCTTTCCTGTGGCAGTCCTCATGAGAGACCATTTCATCATAGCAGAGGTAACTCTGGGTCTTCCTTTCCTGTGGCAGTCCTCATGAGAGACCGTTTCATCAGAGCAGAGGTAACTCTGGGTCTTCCTTTCCTGTGGCAGTCCTCATGAGAGACCGTTTCATCAGAGCAGAGGTAACTCTGGGTCTTCCTTTCCTGTGACAGTCCTCATGAGAGACTGTTTCATCATAGCAGAAGTAACTCTGGGTCTACCTTTCCTGTGGCAGTCCTCATGAGAGACCGTTTCATCAGAGCAGAGGTAACTCTGGGTCTTCCTTTCCTGTGTCCTCATGAGAGACCGTTTCATCACAGCAGAGGTAACTCTGGGTCTTCCTTTCCTGTGGCAGTCCTCATGAGAGACCGTTTCATCATAGCAGAGGTAACTCTGGGTCTTCCTTTCCTGTGGCAGTCCTCATAAGAGACCGTTTCATCATAGCAGAGGTAACTCTGGGTCTTCCTTTCCTGTGGCAGTCCTCATGAGAGACCGTTTCATCATAGCAGAGGTAACTCTGGGTCTTCCTTTCCTGTGGCAGTCCTCATGAGAGACCGTTTCATCATAGCAGAGGTAACTCTGGGTCTTCCTTTTCTGTGGCGGTCCTCATGAGAGACCGTTTCATCATAGCAGAGGTAACTCTGGGTCTTCCTTTCCTGTGGCGGTCCTCATGAGAGACCGTTTCATCATAGCAGAGGTAACTCTGGGTCTTCCTTTCCTGTGGCGGTCCTCATGAGAGACCGTTTCATCATAGCAGAGGTAACTCTGGGTCTTCCTTTCCTGTGGCGGTCCTCATGAGAGACCGTTTCATCATAGCAGAGGTAACTCTGGGTCTTCCTTTCCTGTGGCGGTCCTCATGAGAGACCGTTTCATCATAGCAGAGGTAACTCTGGGTCTTCCTTTCCTGTGGCGGTCCTCATGAGAGACAGTTTCATCATAGCAGAGGTAACTCCAGGTCTTCCTTTCCTGTGGCAGTCCTCATGAGAGACCGTTTCATCATAGCAGAGGTAACTCTGGGTCTTCCTTTCCTGTGGCAGTCCTCATGAGAGACCGTTTCATCAGAGCAGAGGTAACTCTGGGTCTTCCTTTCCTGTGGCAGTCCTCATGAGAGACCGTTTCATCAGAGCAGAGGTAACTCTGGGTCTTCCTTTCCTGTGGCAGTCCTCATGAGAGACCGTTTCATCATAGCAGAGGTAACTCTGGGTCTTCCTTTCCTGTGGCAGTCCTCATGAGAGACCGTTTCATCAGAGCAGAGGTAACTCTGGGTCTTCCTTTCCTGTGTCCTCATGAGATACCGTTTCATCATAGCAGAGGTAACTCTGGGTCTTCCTTTCCTGTGGCGGTCCTCATGAGAGACCGTTTCATCATAGCAGAGGTAACTCTGGGTCTTCCTTTCCTGTGGCAGTCCTCATGAGAGACCGTTTCATCATAGCAGAGGTAACTCTGGGTCTTCCTTTCCTGTGGCAGTCCTCATGAGAGACCGTTTCATCATAGCAGAGGTAACTCTGGGTCTTCCTTTCCTGTGGCGGTCCTCATGAGAGACCGTTTCATCATAGCAGAGGTAACTCTGGGTCTTCCTTTCCTGTGGCGGTCCTCATGAGAGACAGTTTCATCATAGCAGAGGTAACTCTGGGTCTTCCTTTCCTGTGGCAGTCCTCATGAGAGACCGTTTCATCACCGGTTTTCGCGACTGCACTTGAAATGTTCTTGACTGACTTAATATTTTATAGTAATGATGGAATGTCATTTCTCTTTGCTTATTGAGCTGTTCTTGCCATAATATGGACTTGATCTTTCACCGAATATGTCTTCTGTTTACCACCCCTACCTTGTCACAACACAACTGATTGGCTCAAACGCATTAAGGAAAGAAATTCCACAAATTCACTTTGAACAAGGCACACCTGTTAATTGAAATGCATTCCAGGTGACTACCTCATGAAGCTGTTTGAGAGAATGCCAAGAGTGTGCAAAGCTGTCATCAAGGCAAAGGTTTGCTACTTTGAAGAATCTCAAATGTAAACTGTATTTTGATTTTTTTTACACTTTTTTGGTTACTACATGACTCCATTTGTGTTATTTCATAGTTTTGATGTCTTCACTATTATTCTACAATGTAGAAAATTGTAAAAATAAAGAAAAACCCTTGAATGAATTAATGAATGGTGTCCAAACTTTTGACTGGTCCTGTTACATATTACCTCAATTACCTCGACTAACCTGTACTCCTGCACATTGACTCTGTACCGGTACCCCCTGTATATAGCCTCCACATTGACTCTGTACCGGTACCCCCTGTATATAGCCTCCACATTGACTCTGTACCGGTACCCCCTGTATATAGCCTCCACATTGACTCTGTACCGGTACCCCCTGTATATAGCCTCCACATTGACTCTGTACCGGTACCCCCTGTATATAGCCTCCACATTGACTCTGTACCGGTACCCCCTGTATATAGCCTCCACATTGACTCTGTACGGGTACCCCCTGTATATAGCCTCCACATTGACTCTGTACCGGTACCCCCTGTATATAGCCTCCACATTGACTCTGTACCGGTACCCCCTGTATATAGCCTCCACATTGACTCTGTACCGGTACCCCCTGTATATAGCCTCCACATTGACTCTGTACCGGTACCCCCTGTATATAGCCTCCACATTGACTCTGTACCGGTACCCCCTGTATATAGCCTCCACATTGACTCTGTACCAGTACCCCCTGTATATAGCCTCCACATTGACTCTGTACGGGTACCCCCTGTATATAGCCTCCACATTGACTCTGTACCGGTACCCCCTGTATATAGCCTCCACATTGACTCT
>NC_143030.1:80949898-80987398 GCF_057628025.1 Oncorhynchus mykiss | reverse complement strand
ACTTGCACTGCTCCGGCGTGTGTTTGGCCTCATCTGTACAGCGGTAGAATTTACCCTGAAATAAAATAACAATTAGATTGTACTATGGTATAGTTGTCACGCCCTGACCTTAGAGAGCATTTTAATGTCTCTATTTGGATTGGTCAGGGTGTGATTTGGGGTGGGCATTCTATGTTTCGTTTTTCTATGATTTTGTATTTCTATGTTTTGGCCGGGTATGGTTCTCATACAGCTGTCTATCGTTGTGTCTGATTGGGAACCATATTTAGGCAGCCCTTTTCTCCTCCTTTCAGGGTGGGAAGTTGTCTTTGTTTGTGGCACATTGCCCTGTTAAGCTTCACGGTTGTTTTGTATTGTTTATTGTTTTTGTCGGCGGCATTTCTTAATTAAAGGAATATGTACGCTCACCACGCTGCCACTTGGTCATTTCCTAATGACGGCCGTGACAAAAGTATGGAGAATAGATTCTAATATGGTATAGTATGGAGAATAGATTCTAATATGGTATAGTATGGAGAATAGATTCTGATATGGTATAGTATGGAGAATAGATTCTAATGTGGTATAGTATGGAGAACAGATTCTAATATGGTATGGAGAATAGATTCTAATATGGTATAGTATGGAGAATAGATTCTAATATGGTATAGTATGGAGAATAGATTCTAATATGGTATAGTATGGAGAATAGATTCTAATATGGTATGCAGAATAGATTATAATGTGGTATAGTATGGAGAACAGATTCTAATATGGTACAGTATGGAGAATAGATTCTAATATGGTATAGTATGGAGAATAGATTCTAATATGGTATAGTATGGAGAATAGATTCTACTATGGTATGCAGAATAGATTCTAATATGGAGAATAGATTCTAATATGGTATAGTATGGAGAATAGATTCTAATGTGGTATAGTATGGAGAATAGATTCTAATATGGTATAGTATGGAGAATAGATTCTAATGTGGTATAGTATGGAGAATAGATTCTAATATGGTATAGTATGCAGAATAGATTCTAATGTGGTATAGTATGGAGAACAGATTCTAATATGGTATGCAGAATAGATTCTGATATGGTATAGTATGGAGAATAGATTCTAATGTGGTATAGTATGGAGAATAGATTCTAATATGGTATGCAGAATAGATTCTGATATGGTATAGTATGGAGAATAGATTCTAATGTGGTATAGTATGGAGAATAGATTCTAATATGGTATAGTATGGAGAACAGATTCTAATATGGTATAGTATGGAGAATAGATTCTAATATGGAGAATAGATTCTAATATGGTATAGTATGGAGAATAGATTCTAATATGGTATGGAGAATAGATTATAATATGGTATAGTATGGAGAATAGATTCTAATGTGGTATAGTATGGAGAATAGATTCTAATATGGTATGCAGAATAGATTCTGATATGGTATAGTATGGAGAATAGATTCTAATGTGGTATAGTATGGAGAATAGATTCTAATATGGTATAGTATGGAGAACAGATTCTAATGTGGTATAGTATGGAGAATAGATTCTAATATGGTATAGTATGGAGAACAGATTCTAATGTGGTATAGTATGGATAATAGATTCTAATGTGGTATAGTATGGAGAACAGATTCTAATATGGTATAGTATGGAGAACAGATTCTAATATGGTATAGTATGGAGAATAGATTCTAATATGGAGAATAGATTCTAATATGGTATAGTATGGAGAATAGATTCTAATATGGTATGGAGAATAGATTATAATATGGAGAATAGATTCTAATGTGGTATAGTATGGAGAATAGATTCTAATATGGTATAGTATGGAGAACAGATTCTAATATGGTATAGTATGGAGAATAGATTCTAATATGGAGAATAGATTCTAATGTGGTATAGTATGGAGATTAGATTCTAATATGGTATAGTATGGAGAATAGATTCTAATATGGTATAGTATGGAGAATAGATTCTAATATGGTATGCAGAATAGATTCTGATATGGTATAGTATGGAGAATAGATTCTAATGTGGTATAGTATGGAGAATAGATTCTAATATGGTATAGTATGGAGAACAGATTCTAATATGGAGAATAGATTCTAATATGGTATAGTATGGAGAATAGATTCTAATATGGTATGGAGAATAGATTATAATATGGAGAATAGATTCTAATGTGGTATAGTATGGAGAACAGATTCTAATATGGTATAGTATGGAGAACAGATTCTAATATGGTATAGTATGGAGAATAGATTCTAATATGGAGAATAGATTCTAATATGGTATAGTATGGAGAATAGATTCTAATATGGTATGGAGAATAGATTATAATATGGAGAATAGATTCTAATGAGGTATAGTATGGAGAACAGATTCTAATATGGTATAGTATGGAGAATAGATTCTAATATGGAGAATAGATTCTAATATGGTATAGTATGGAGAATAGATTCTAATATGGTATAGTATGGAGAATAGATTCTAATATGGAGAACAGATTCTAATATGGTATAGTATGGAGAATAGATTCTAATATGGAGAATAGATTCTAATATGGTATAGTATGGAGAATAGATTCTAATATGGTATGGAGAATATATTATAATATGGAGAATAGATTCTAATATGGAGAATAGATTCTAATATGGAGAATAGATTCTAATATGGTATAGTATGGAGAATATATTCTAATATGGTATGGAGAATAGATTATAATATGGAGAATAGATTCTAATGAGGTATAGTATGGAGAACAGATTCTAATATGGTATAGTATGGAGAATAGATTCTAATATGGAGAATAGATTCTAATATGGTATAGTATGGAGAATAGATTCTAATATGGTATAGTATGGAGAATAGATTCTAATATGGAGAATAGATTCTAATATGGTATAGTATGGAGAATAGATTCTAATATGGTATGGAGAATAGATTCTAATATGGAGAATAGATTCTAATATGGAGAATAGATTCTAATATGGAGAATAGATTCTAATATGGTATAGTATGGAGAATATATTATAATATGGTATGGAGAATATATTATAATATGGAGAATAGATTCTAATATGGAGAATAGATTCTAATATGGAGAATAGATTCTAATATGGTATAGTATGGAGAATATATTATAATATGGAGAATAGATTCTAATATGGTATAGTATGGAGAATAGATTCTAATATGGTATAGTATGGAGAATAGATTCTAATATGGTATAGTATGGAGAATAGATTCTAATATGGTATAGTATGGAGAATAGATTATAATATGGAGAATAGATTCTAATATGGTATAGTATGGAGAATAGATTCTAATATGGTATAGTATGGAGAATAGATTCTAATATGGTATAGTATGGAGAATATATTATAATATGGAGAATAGATTCTAATATGGAGAATAGATTCTAATATGGAGAATAGATTCTAATATGGAGAATAGATTCTAATATGGTATAGTATGGAGAATAGATTCTAATATGGTATAGTATGGAGAATAGATTCTAATATGGTATAGTATGGAGAATAGATTCTAATATGGTATAGTATGGAGAATAGATTCTAATATGGTATAGTATGGAGAATATATTATAATATGGAGAATAGATTCTAATATGGAGAATAGATTCTAATATGGAGAATAGATTCTAATATGGAGAATAGATTCTAATATGGTATAGTATGGAGAATAGATTCTAATATGGTATAGTATGGAGAATAGATTCTAATATGGTATAGTATGGAGAATAGATTCTAATATGGTATAGTATGGAGAATAGATTCTAATATGGTATAGTATGGAGAATAGATTCTAATATGGTATAGTATGGAGAATAGATTCTAATATGGTATAGTATGGAGAATATATTATAATATGGAGAATAGATTCTAATATGGAGAATAGATTCTAATATGGAGAATAGATTCTAATATGGTATAGTATGGAGAATAGATTCTAATATGGTATAGTATGGAGAATAGATTCTAATATGGTATAGTATGGAGAATATATTATAATATGGAGAATAGATTCTAATATGGAGAATAGATTCTAATATGGTATAGTATGGAGAATAGATTCTAATATGGTATAGTATGGAGAATAGATTCTAATATGGAGAACAGATTCTAATATGGTATAGTATGGAGAACAGATTCTAATATGGTATAGTATGGAGAATAGATTCTAATATGGTATAGTATGGAGAATAGATTCTAATATGGAGAATAGATTCTAATATGGAGAATAGATTCTAATATGGTATAGTATGGAGAACAGATTCTAATATGGTATAGTATGGAGAATAGATTCTAATATGGAGAATAGATTCTAATATGGTATAGTATGGAGAACAGATTCTAATATGGTATAGTATGGAGAATAGATTCTAATATGGAGAATAGATTCTAATATGGTATAGTATGGAGAATAGATTATAATATGGTATAGTATGGAGAATAGATTCTAATATGGAGAATAGATTCTAATATGGAGAATAGATTCTAATATGGAGAATAGATTCTAATATGGTATAGTATGGAGAATAGATTCTAATATGGTATAGTATGGAGAATAGATTCTAATATGGAGAATAGATTCTAATATGGAGAATAGATTCTAATATGGAGAATAGATTCTAATATGGTATAGTATGGAGAATAGATTCTAATATGGTATGGAGAATAGATTCTGATATGGTATAGTATGGAGAACAGATTCTAATATGGTATAGTATGGAGAATAGATTCTAATATGGAGAATAGATTCTAATGTGGTATAGTATGGAGAACAGATTCTAATATGGTATAGTATGGAGAATAGATTCTAATATGGTATAATATGGAGAATAGATTCTAATATGGAGAATAGATTCTAATGTGGTATAGTATGGAGAACAGATTCTAATATGGTATAGTATGGAGAATAGATTCTGATATGGTATAGTATGGAGAATAGATTCTGATATGGTATAGTATGGAGAATAGATTCTAATGTGGTATAGTATGGAGAATAGATTCTAATATGGTATAGTATGGAGAATAGATTCTAATGTGGTATAGTATGGAGAATAGATTCTAATGTGGTATAGTATGGAGAATAGATTCTAATATGGTATAGTATGGAGAATAGATTCTAATATGGTATAGTATGGAGAATAGATTCTAATATGGTATAGTATGGAGAATAGAATAGTACAGTACATATTACCTTGAAGAGTTAGACTCTCAGTACAGTACAGTACATATTACCTTGAAGAGTTAGACTCTCAGTACAGTACATATTACCTTGTAGAGTTAGACTCTCAGTACAGTACATATTACCTTGAAGAGTTAGACTCTCAGTACATTACATATTACCTTGAAGAGTTAGACTCACAGTACATTACATATTACCTTGAAGAGTTAGACTCTCAGTACATTACATATTACCTTGAAGAGTTAGACTCTCAGTACATTACAGTACATATTACCTTGAAGAGTTAGACTCACAGTACATTACATATTACCTTGAAGAGATAGACTCTCAGTACAGTACATATTATCTTGAAGAGATAGACTCTCAGTACAGTACATATTACCTTGTAGAGTTAGACTCTCAGTACAGTACATATTACCTTGAAGAGCTACTCTCAGTACAGTACATATTACCTTGAAGAGTTAGACTCTCAGTACAGTACATATTACCTTGGAGTGTTAGACTCTCAGTACAGTACAGTACATATTACCTTGAAGAGTTAGACTATCAGTACAGTACACGTTACCTTGAGTTAGACTCTCAGTACAGTACACGTTACCTTGGAGAGTTAGACTCTCAGTACAGTACATATTACCTTGATGAGTTAGACTCTCAGTACAGTACAGTACATATTACCTTGAAGAGTTAGACTCTCAGTACAGTACATATTACCTTGAAGAGTTAGACTCTCAGTACAGTACATATTACCTTGATGAGTTAGACTCTCAGTACAGTACAGTACATATTACCTTGATGAGTTAGACTCTCAGTACAGTACAGTACATATTACCTTGAAGAGTTAGACTCTCAGTACAGTACAGTACATATTACCTTGAAGAGTTAGACTCTCAGTACAGTACATATTACCTTGGAGAGTTAGACTCTCAGTACAGTACATATTACCTTGATGAGTTAGACTCTCAGTACAGTACAGTACATATTACCTTGAAGAGATAGACTCTCAGTACAGTACAGTACATATTACCTTGAAGAGATAGACTCTCAGTACATTACACGTTACCTTGAAGAGCTGGACTCCGATGCAGGCGAACATGAACTGTAGTAGAGTAGTGACGATCATGATGTTACCGATGGTCTTGATCGCTACGAACACACACTGGACCACATGCTGAATGGACAGAACACACAGTTGTTAGGCAGGTCAACAAACAAGTACACAACCACACACACACACACACGCAACCACCCTTACCTTCAGTCCTTTGGCTCTGTTGATGGCTCGTAGAGGCCTGAGTACTCTGAGTACCCTGAGAATCTTGACCACAGAGATGGCACTCGAACTGGGAGAGAAAGAGAGAAACAGGGAGAGAGAGAGAGAGAGAGAACAGGGAGAGAGAGCAAGAGAGTCACATAAGGTTATCCTCCTTTAGAACAGGTAGTACTGATTTCAGAACAGGTAGGTGTACTGATTTCAGAACAGGTAGGAGCACTGAGTTCAGAACAGGTAGGAGTACTGATTTCAGAACAGGTAGGAGCACTGAGTTCAGAACAGGTAGGAGTACTGATTTCAGAACAGGTAGGAGTACTGATTTCAGAACAGGTAGGAGTACTGATTTCAGAACAGGTGGGAGTACTGATTTCAGAACAGGTAGGGTTACTGATTTCAGAACAGGTAGGAGGACTGATTTCAGAACAGGTAGGAGGACTGATTTCAGAACAGGTAGGAGTACTGATTTCAGAACAGGTAGGAGTACTGATTTCAGAACAGGTAGGAGTACTGATTTCAGAACAGGTAGGAGTACTGATTTCAGAACAGGTAGGAGTACTGATTTCAGAACAGGTGGGAGTACTGATTTCAGAACAGGTAGTAGTACTGATTTCAGAACAGGTAGTAGTACTGATTTCAGAACAGGTAGTAGTACTGATTTCAGGACAGGTAGAAGAACTGATGTGGTTCTTCACTCAGATAGCTGGTGTGTTCTACAGCCTTTATCAGCAGTTGATACAATAACAAAACTTTCTCCGGTTTCAGTAAAAAGCTGAGGGATGAGGCTGGAGAGATTATAAAAACTCTCAAATTCATAGACAGTGGAAATATCACATTTACATATGTATTTAGATCCTTTACTCAGTACTTTCCTATTCCCTCTAATTCTCTCCTTCTCTCTTTCTTTCTCTCTCTCGGAGGACCTGAGCCCTAGGACCATACCCCAGCACTACCTGACATGATGACTCCTTGCTGTCCCCAGTCCACCTGGCCGTGCTGCTGCTCCAGTTTCAACTGACCTGAGCTCTAGGACCATGCCCCAGGACTACCTGACATGATGACTCCTTGCTGTCCCCAGTCCACCTGACCGTGCTGCTGCTCCAGTTTCAACTGTTCTGCCTTATTAATATTGAACCATGCTGGTCATTTATGAACA
Organism: Oncorhynchus mykiss; assembly: GCF_057628025.1. Classification (NCBI taxonomy): domain Eukaryota; kingdom Metazoa; phylum Chordata; class Actinopteri; order Salmoniformes; family Salmonidae; genus Oncorhynchus; species Oncorhynchus mykiss. The sequence continues at coordinate 80,979,767 of NC_143030.1, read as the reverse complement.
TTTGAACATCTTGGCCATGTTCTGTTATAATCTCCACCCGGCACAGCCAGAAGAGGACTGGCCACCCCACATAGCCTGGTTCCTCTCTAGGTTTCTTCCCAGGTTTTGGCCTTTCTAGGGAGTTTTTCCTAGCCACCGTGCTTCTACACCTGCATTGCTTGCTGTTTGGGGTTTTAGGCTGGGTTTCTGTACAGCACTTTGAGATATCATCTGATGTAAGAAGGGCTTTATAAATACATTGGATTTGATTTACTTTGTTGAATCACCTTTGGTAGCGATTACAGCCTCGAGTCTTCTTCAGTATGACTCTACCAGCTTGGTACACCTGTACATTCTGCGTATAGCCCCAGATCGAGGGAGATTATCAGTGGTCTTGTATGTCTTCCATTTCATAATAATTGCTCCCACAGTTGATTTCTTCAAACCAAGCTGCTTACCTATTGCAGATTCAGTCTCCCCAGCCTTGGGCAGGTCTACAATTTTGTTTCTGGTGTCCTTTGACAGCTTTTTGGTCTTGGCCATAGTGGAGTTTGGAGTGTGACTGTTTGAGGTTGTGGACAGGTGTCTTTTATACTGATAACAAGTTCAAACAGGTGCCATTAATACAGGTAAGGTGTGGAGGACAGAGGAGCCTCTTAAAGAAGAAGTTACAGATCTGTGAGAGCCAGAAATCTTGCTTGTTTGTAGGTGACCAAATACTTACTTTCCACCATAATTTGCAAATAAATTCATTAAAAATCCTACAATGTGATTTTCTGGAATTTTTTCCTCTCATTTTGTCTGTCATAGTTGAAGTGTACAAAAATAAGTAAAAAAATTACAGGCCTCTCTCATCTTTTTAAGTGGGAGAACTTGCACAATTGGTGGCTGACTAAATACTTTTTTCCCCCCCACTGTAGATGTAGTATTTCAGTTGTTTTATTTGAAAACATTTGCTTTGCCATTATGGGGTATTATGTGTAGATTGATGACAGAAAAAAAGGATATATTCATTTTAGAATAAGGCTGTAAAGTAACAAAATGTAGAAAAGGTGAAGGGGGCTGACTACTTTCTGAATGCACTGTATGTATGACCAGAACATACGGCCGTGGTAATGGTACTCAGTGCTTATACAGTGGACATGCTAGGCTAAGGCTATGATGCCTAACGTTGTATACAGTGGCCATGCTAGGCTAAGGCTATGATGCCTAACGTTGTATACAGTGGACATGCTAGGCTAAGGCTATGATGCCTAACGTTGTATACAGTGGACATGCTAGGCTAAGGCTATGATGCCTAACGTTGTATACAGTGGACATGCTAGGCTAAGGCTATGATGCCTAACGTTGTATACAGTGGACATGCTAGGCTAAGGCTATGATGCCTAACGTTGTATACAGTGGACATGCTAGGCTAAGGCTATGATGCCTAACGTTGTATACAGTGGACATGCTAGGCTAAGGCTATGATGCCTAACGTTGTATACAGTGGACATGCTAGGCTAAGGCTATGATGCCTAACGTTGTATACAGTGGACATGCTAGGCTAAGGCTATGATGCCTAACGTTGTACAGAAGTTTAATTGAGACTCACTGTAGGAAGAAGGAGATCAGAGACACAGAAACCACCAGGAGATCCAACAGATTGAACCAGTTCCTACAGAATGAACCTTGGTGGAGGAACGCTCCATGAACCGTCATCTAGAAGAGGAGGAGGAGGAAGAGGAGGTGGGGGAGGAGGAGGATAAACAGGAGGAGGAGGAAGATGAGGCGGAGGAGGAGGGTGAGGAGGAGGAGGAAGATGACGAGGAGGAGGAGGGGGAGGAGGAGGTGGAGGAAGATGATGAGGAGGAGGTGGAGGGGGAGGAGGAGGAAGAGTAGGAGGAGCAGGAGGGGGAGGAGGAAGAGGAGGATGAGGAGGGGAGGAGGAGGATAAGCAGGAGGTGGGGGAGTAGGAGCAGGAGGAGGATGAGTTGGAGGAGGATGAGGATGAGGAGGAGGTGGATGAGGAGGAGGAGGAGGTGGAGGGGGAGGAGGTGGAGGATGAGTAGGAGGAGGGGAGGAGGATAAACAGGAGGTGGGGGAGGAGGAGGAGGAGGAGGATGAGGTGGAAGAGAAGGAGGTGGAGGTGGAGGAGGTGGAGGATGAGGAGGAGGCGGTGGATGAGGATGAGGAGGAGGTGGAGGAGGTAGAGGAGGAGGTGGAGGATGAGGAGGTGGGGGAGGAGGAGAGGGGGGCGGAGGAGGAGGAGGGGGAGAGGGGAAGAGGAGGAAAGAGGAGGAAAGGGGGTAGGAAGAGGAAAAAAGAGAACAGGAGTGTTAGGACAGGGAACATAATAAAATGAGAACTTAGTGGTGATGTGGTAGTGCACTACTTTAGACCAGAGCCCTATTCCCTATATAGTGCACTACTTTAGACCAGAGCCCTATTCCCTATATAGTGCACTACTTTAGACCAGAGCCCTAATGCACCCTATTCCATATATAGTGCACTACTTTAGACCAGAGCCCTATTGCACCCTATTCCCTATATAGTGCACTACTTTATACCAGAGCCCTATGGCATCCTATTCCCTATATAGTGCACTACTTTAGACCAGAGCCCTATGGCACCCTATTCAGTGCACTACTTTATACCAGAGCCCTATGGCATCCTATTCCCTATATATAGTGCACTACTTTAGACCAGAGCCCTATTCCCTATATAGTGCACTACTTTATACCAGAGCCTTATAGCACCCTATTCCCTATATTTATTTATTTTAACCATTTATAAGAACAAATTCTTATTTTCAATGACGGCCTAGGAACAGTGGGTTAACTGCCTGTTCAGGGGCAGAACAACAGATTTGTACCTTGTCAGCTCGGGGGTTTGAACTTGCAACCTTGCTGTTACTGGTCTAACGCTCTAACCACTAGGCTACCCTGCCGCCCTATATAGTGCACTACTTTAGACCAGAGCCCTATGGCACCCTATTTCCTATATAGTGCACTACTTTAGACCAGAGCCCTATGGCACCCTATTCCCTATATAGTGCACTACTTTAGACCAGAGCCCTATGGCACCCTATTCCCTATATATAGTGCACTACTTTAGACCAGAGCCCTATGGCACCCTATTCCCTATTTATAGTGCACTACTTTAGACCAGAGCGCTATGGCACCCTATTCCCTATATAGTGCACTACTTTAGACCAGAGCCCTATGGCATCCTATTCCCTATATATAGTGCACTACTTTAGACCAGAGCCTTATGGCACCCTATTCCCTATATAGTGCACTACTTTAGACCAGAGCCCTATGGCACCCTATTCCCTATATAGTGCACTACTTTAGACCAGAGCCCTATGGCACCCTATTCCCTATATATAGTGCACTACTTTAGACCAGAGCCCTATTCCCTATATAGTGCACTACTTTAGACCAGAGCCCTATGGCATCCTATTCCCTATATATAGTGCACTACTTTAGACCAGAGCCTATTCCCTATATAGTGCACTACTTTAGACCAGAGCCCTATTCCCTATATAGTGCACTACTTTAGACCAGAGCCCTATTCCCTATATAGTGCACTACTTTAGACCAGAGCCCTATTCCATATATAGTGCACTACTTTAGACCAGAGCCCTATTCCCTATATAGTGCACTACTTTAGACCAGAGCCTTATGGCACCCTATTCCCTATATAGTGCACTACTTTAGACCAGAGCCCTATGGCACCCTATTCCCTATATAAAGTGCACTACTTTAGACCAGAGCCCTATGGCACCCTATTCCCTACATAGTGCACTACTTTAGACCAGAGCCTTATGGCACCCTATTCCCTATATAGTGCACTACTTTAGACCAGAGCCTTATGGCACCCTATTCCCTATATAGTGCACTACTTTAGACCAGAGCCCTATGGCACCCTATTCCCTATATATAGTGCACTACTTTAGACCAGAGCCCTATGGCACCCTATTCCCTATATAGTGCACTACTTTAGACCAGAGCCTTATGGCACCCTATTCCCTATATAGTGCACTACTTTAGACCAGAGCCCTATGGCACCCTATTCCCTATATATAGTGCACTACTTTAGACCAGAGCCCTATGGCACCCTATTCCCTATATAGTGCACTACTTTAGACCAGAGCCCTATGGCACCCTATTCCCTATATAGTGCACTACTTTAGACCAGAGCCTTATGGCACCCTATTCCCTATATAGTGCACTACTTTAGACCAGAGCCCTATGGCACCCTATTCCCTATATAAAGTGCACTACTTTAGACCAGAGCCCTATGGCACCCTATTCCCTACATAGTGCACTACTTTAGACCAGAGCCCTATGGCACCCTATTCCCTATATAGTGCACTACTTTAGACCAGAGCCTTATGACACCCTATTCCCTATATAAAGTGCACGATGGAAGGAATAGGGTGCCATTTGGGATGTGCAGCCACTGTTTCACAGTGCTCCTACTGTACGCTGTGTAGCCTCATATTTCATAACAAATCTATAACACTTCATAGTGACAAACAGTCCCCTTTAATGTTTCATTACCTTCAGTATAATCTCCACGGTGAATATAGAGGTGAAGGCATAGTCTGCATAGCCCAGAACCTGTAGGGTAGAGAGGACACAAAGACAGGGTATCAGGTATATTTTGGAAATTCCAGGAATCAAATGAATAGGATTGAACAATCTGATCATTTACTTTGGTCAAAGAGTCTACACTGTAGGCATCCTGGAAAAGTGCCCACTTCCTCCCTTGAACACACCCCACTACCTTCTCTGCCTCCTTGTGGGGCTGCTGATTGTACTTTACAAGACAGTCTGGAACGCGCCGACTGATTCTCTGATTGTACGCTTCAAGACAGTCTGGAACGCGCCCACTGATTCTCTGATTGTATGTTACAAGACAGTCTGGAACGCGCCCACTGATTCTCTGATTGTACGCTACAAGACAGTCTGGAACGCGCCCACTGGTTCTCTGATTGTACATTACAAGACAGTCTGGAACGCGCCCACTGATTCTCTGATTGTATGTTACAAGACAGTCTGGAACGCGCCCACTGATTCTCTGATTGTACGTTACAAGACAGTCTGGAACGGGCCCACTGGTTCTCTGATTGTACATTACAAGACAGTCTGGAACGCGCCCACTGATTCTCTGATTGTACGTTACAAGACAGTCTGGAACGCGCCCACTGATTCTCTGATTGTACGTTACAAGACAGTCTGGAACGCGCCCACTGATTCTCTGATTGTACGTTACAAGACAGTCTGGAACGCGCCCACTGATTCTCTGATTGTACGTTACAAGACAGTCTGGAACGCGCCCACTGATTCTCTGATTGTACGTTACAAGACAGTCTGGAACGCGCCCACTGGTTCTCTGATTGTACGTTACAAGACAGTCTGGAACGCGTCCACTGATTCTCTGATTGTACGTTACAAGACAGTCTGGAACGCGCCCACTGATTCTCTGATTGTACGTTACAAGACGATCCTTCCTCAGCTGGCTGTAATTGGCACGTCTAGCATGATGACTGAACCAAATGTGCAATCAGGGCAGCTGCTTCTCTCTGTGTGTGTGTGTGTGTGTGTGTGTGTGTGTGTGTGTGTGTGTGTGTGTGTGTGTGTGTGTGTGTGTGTGTGTGTGTGTGTGTGTGTGTGTGTGTGTTGCTCAGGGAGCCTGGTGACTGGTTGTGTGAGGTTAAGTCTGAACCCAGTGTTTCTGTTCTTAGTCAGGGCTGTGTGTTCCTGTAGATCAGAACAAGACTGGACCCAGAGACAACATTTAGCTGTTTTACAGCTAATTTCCTGCAATTGTACAGAGTTATGCCTTGTGCTATCTGAGTGTCTCCCATATTATAACAAAATCAATGGCACAACATTTTTGGATTTTTTTTTCAATAGGCCTAGGCTTCTGAATACAATCTGGGTTGATGATTGTAATTCAACTTTGCCATGGTTTGCTTAGCTAGATGCAGGTAGTTTATAGCCCCTGATTAGGTCTATATCTAATTTCAGATAGCCCACAGTAGCCTAGACAAGATGTCGGATGGATGTAAACTGAACCATTTAGCAGCCTGTTTACTTCAAATTGCCAGACGAATTTATTCAAACAACGTCTGATCACCTGTAACCTAATCCGACTGACTGTTTCCTTCACTCTAATGCATTCTAACAACATCTGATCACCTGTAACCTAATCTGACTGACTGTTTCCTTCACTCTAATGCATTCTAACAACATCTAATCACCTGTAACCTAATCTGACTGACTGTTTCCTTCACTCTAATGCATTCTAACAACATCTGATCACCTGTAACCTAATCTGACTGACTGTTTCCTTCACTCTAATGCATTCTAACAACATCTGATCACCTGTAACCTAATCTGACTGACTGTTTCCTTCACTCTAATGCATTCTAACAACATCTGATCACCTGTAACCTAATCTGACTGACTGTTTCCTTCACTCTAATGCATTCTAACAACTGATCACCTGTAACCTAATCTGACTGACTGTTTCCTTCACTCTAATGCATTCTAACAACATCTGATCACCTGTAACCTAATCTGACTGACTGTTTCCTTCACTCTAATGCATTTTAACATCTGATCACCTGTAACCTAATCTGACTGACTGTTTCCTTCACTCTAATGCATTCTAACAACATCTGATCACCTGTAACCTAATCTGACTGACTGTTTCCTTCACTCTAATGCATTCTAACATCTGATCACCTGTAACCTAATCTGACTGACTGTTTCCTTCACTCTAATGCATTCTAACAACTGATCACCTGTAACCTAATCTGACTGACTGTTTCCTTCACTCTAATGCATTCTAACAACATCTGATCACCTGTAACCTAATCTGACTGACTGTTTCCTTCACTCTAATGCATTCTAACAACTGATCACCTGTAACCTAATCTGACTGACTGTTTCCTTCACTCTAATGCATTCTAACAACTGATCACCTGTAACCTAATCTGACTGACTGTTTCCTTCACTCTAATGCATTCTAACAACATCTGATCACCTGTAGCCTAATCTGACTGACTGTTTCCTTCACTCTAATGCATTCTAACAACATCTGATCACCTGTAACCTAATCTGACTGACTGTTTCCTTCACTCTAATGCATTCTAACAACAGCCGATTGGGAATTGGATAGAGCTGTAACCATGACCACAATTGCTACCAATCCAACTAACTAAACATGGCCATTAATATTTACATAATAACACAAGGCTACAACAACAATACACTGAAATTATAGGCTATTTATTAAATGCGTTTGCACAAATTGATTTGCAATCACTCCAGTGATAGTCATTCCAGCATATTTATTGTATCAAATGGTAGGCTACCGTTGCCCACAATGGCATAGAAATGATTAGGTTGCTTGATGGCCAACACATGCAAATACATCATTCTGCACATTTAATGTTAGTTTCATTGTGAACTTTTCACCGTAACAGAAGCACCCAAGGGGAGTTCCAATCACTTCCATTTAAACATTTCTACTCCCGCAGCGCTTCGAGACACAACTGAGCGCGCGCAAAACCTTCGACACGACTGATACGCTTCCACAAACAAAGTCCACGTTAGAATGCACTTAAAACCACCCGTTTTCAAGAAAACGTATTGTATATAATTCGCTCTAGTGCGCTTGCAGTCTTTAAACGGTTTACCCAGTGCGTTTTGCCACCATTATTTCTTGACGAACATCAGTTCAAGCACATGTAACAGTATAATTTTAGACCGTCCCCTCGCCCATACCCGGGCGCGAACTAGGGACCTTCTGCACACATCAACAGTCACCCTCGAAGCATCGTTACCCATCGCTCCACAAAAGCGGCGGCCCCTGCAGAGCAAGGGGAACCACTACTTCAAGGTCTCAGAGCAAGTGACGTCACTGATTGAAACGCTATTTAGCGCCCACGCTAACTAAGCTAGCCGTTTCACATCCGTTACACACATTCATATTATTTGTGGAGAAAAGGGTCATTGTTCCTAAAGGAGAGTGTAACTTACATTGTTCCTAAAGGAGAGTGTAACTTACATTGTTCCTGAAGGAGTGTGTAACTTACATTGTTCCTGAAGGAGTGTGCTCTGATGGGATCCTCTGCGGCCAAAGAGCAGCTGCTGAGGATGATGAAGACCAGGATGAGATTGCAGAAGATGTGGTGGTGGATCAGGAAGTGGCAACCCCGACGGATCCTGAAGAAGAAACAAACAATAACAATAATAATAATTTGAAGACCTTGATAAGAAACCTTACCGAAGACCTGAAGACGTGTGTTAGCTCCCAAAGATAATGCCTAGGCTTTAGCTCAGTGGGCTAGCACAGTCTCAACTGAAACAGAAGAGCTGGGATCAAACCTAATTGTCTAAATATTACTTTTTTATATTTAAATAAACTTCAGAAAAGGAAAAAATGTCTCTGCTCACTATTCGTCAGATGCACATTTATTTATTTTAGTAGTCCTCTAGTGTAATAGTAGTATTACTATAGTATAATAGTAGTATTACTATAGTATAATAGTAGTATTACTATAGTATAATAGTAGTAGTCCTCTAGTATAATAGTAGTATTACTATAGTATAATAGTAGTAGTCCTCTAGTATAATAGTAGTATTACTATAGTATAATAGTAGTAGCCCACTAGTATAATAGTAGTATTACTATAGTATAATAGTAATATTACTATAGTATAATAATAGTATTACTATAGTATAATAGTAGTATTACTATAGTATAATAGTAGTAGTCCTCTAGTATAATAGGAGTAGTCCTCTAGGATAAACTCAATAAACTCAATAAATCATCGATTAGTTTAGAGTGTTTGTACGAGACTCACGGGTTGGTCTTGCTGAGACAGAAGAAGGCGCTGCCCTCTGGGATTGGTGTAACCTTCTCCTTTGGAGGGAGGATGTCTGCTACGTTCAGCTGGATGCCTACTGCCGCCTCTGAGAAAGAGAAAAACACATAGTCTGTCTGACAAACAGCCACCTGATATCATCCAGTGTTTCCCAAACCTCTCCACCAGAACCTCCAGCCAGTTCCACATATTTTACGTGTTCCAGTCCAAGCTCACCTGATTCATCTGATTCATCTGATACAACTGATTCACCTGATTCAACTGATTCACCTGATTCACATGATCACCTGATTCAACTGATTCACCTGGACACCTGATTCAACCGATTCACCTGGTCACCTGATTCAACTGGTCAACTGGTCAACTAATCACTCATCACTAAGCCCTTGCTATTTGTTACTTTACTCAACGTGCCAAATACAACAGGTGTAGACTTTACCATGAAATGCTTACTTTCTAGCCCTTTCCCAACAATGCAGAGTTCAAAAGCTAGGGCTTCTGAGGAGAAGGTTGGACTGGCTGGGGCTTCTGAGGAGAAGGTTGGACTGGCTGGGGCTTCTGAGGAGAAGGTTGGACTGGCTGGGGCTTCTGAGGAAAAGGTTGGACTGGCTGGGGCTTCTGAGGAGAAGGTTGGACTGGCTTGGGGTTCTGAGGAGAAGGTTGGACTGGCCTGGGGTTCTGAGGAGAATGTTGGACTGGCTTGGGGTTCTGAGGAGAAGGTTGGACTGGCTGGGGCTTCTGAGGAGAAGGTTGGACTGGCTGGGGGTTCTGAGGAGAAGGTTGGACTGGTTGGGAGTTCTGAGGAGAAGGTTGGACTGGCTTGGGGTTCTGAGGAGAAGTTTGGACTGGCTTGGGGTTCTGAGGAGAAGGTTGGACTGGCTGGGGCTTCTGAGGAGAAGCTTGGACTGGCTTGGGGTTCTGAGGAGAAGGTTGGACTGGCTGGGGTTATGAGGAGAAGGTTGGACTGGCTGGGGGTTCTGAGGAGAAGGTTGGACTGGCTGGGGGTTCTGAGGAGAAGGTTGGACTGGCTGGGGCTTCTGAGGAGAAGGTTGGACTGGCTGGGGGTTCTGAGGAGAAGGTTGGACTGGCTGGGGTTCTGAGGAGAAGGTTGGACTGGTTGGGGGTTCTGAGGAGAAGGTTGGACTGGCTAGGGTTCTGAGGAGAAGGTTGGACTGGCTGGGGGTTCTGAGGAGAAGGTTGGACTGGCTGGGGCTTCTGAGGAGAAGGTTGGACTGGCTGGGGGTTCTGAGGAGAAGGTTGGACTGGCTGGGGTTCTGAAGAGAAGGTTGGACTGGTTGGGGGTTCTGAGGAGAAGGTTGGACTGGCTTGGGGTTCTGAAGAGAAGTTTGGACTGGCTTGGGGTTCTGAGGAGAAGGTTGGACTGGCTGGGGCTTCTGAGGAGAAGGTTGGACTGGCTGGGGGTTCTGAGGAGAAAGTTAGACTGGGTTGGGGTTCTGAGGAGAAGGTTGGACTGGCTGGGGGTTCTGAGGAAAGGGTTGGACTGGCTGGGGGTTCTGAGGAAAGGGCTGGACTGGCTGGGGGTTCTGAGGAGAAGGTTGGACTGGCTGGGGGTTCTGAGGAGAAGGTTGGACTGGCTGGGGGTTCTGAGGAGAAGGTTGGACTGGCTGGGGCTTCTGAGGAGAAGGTTGGACCGGCTGGGGGTTCTGAGGAGAAGGTTGGACTGGCTGGGGGTTCTGAGGAGAGTGTTGGACTGGCTGGGGGTTCTGAGGAGAAGGTTGGACTGGCTGGGGGTTCTGAGGAGAAGGTTGGACTGGCTGGGGGTTCTGAGGAGAAGGTTGGACTGGCTGGGGGTTCTGAGGAGAAGGTTGGACTGGCTGGGGGTTCTGAGGAGAAGGTTGGACTGGCTGGGGGTTCTGAGGAGAAGGTTGGACTGGCTGGGGCTTCTGAGGAGAAGGTTGGATTGGCTGGGGCTTCTGAGGAGAAGGTTGGACTGGCTGGGGCTTCTGAGGAGAAGGTTGGACTGGCTGGGGGTTCTGAGGAGAAGGTTGGACTGGCTGGGGCTTCTGAGGAGAAGGTTGGACTGGTTGGGGGTTCTGAGGAGAAGGTTGGACTGGCTGGGGGTTCTGAGGAGAAGGTTGGACTGGTTGGGGGTTCTGAGGAGAAAGTTGGACTGACTGGGGCTTCTGAGGAGAAGGTTGGACTGGCTGGGGGTTCTGAGGAGAGTGTTGGACTGGCTGGGGGTTCTGAGGAGAGTGTTGGACTAACTGGTGCTTCTGAGGAGAAAGTTGGACTGGCTGGGGGTTCTGAGGAGAAGGTTGGACTGGTTGGGGGTTCTGAGGAGAAGGTTGGACTGGCTGGGGGTTCTGAGGAGAAGGTTGGACTGGTTGGGGGTTCTGAGGAGAAGGTTGGACTGGCTGGGGGTTCTGAGGAGAGGGTTGAGGAAACACTGATCTGAGGAACATTCAGTTTGATCTAAATGACTGAGTCACTGGGTCGGGGTGTTACGAGTGTGACTGGTGTAATCACACTGTGTCTCTCTATTTAACTCTATTTCCATCCATCTTAAAAAATAATGATGCCCTTCCCGAATGATGCCCTTCCCGAATGATTACGTTGAATCAACGAACTGGTTGATTCAACGTAATTTATCAATGTATTGTGACATGGAATCTACTTGGAAAATACATTATATTTGCAAAAATGTATCAATGTAACATGTGGTTAATTCACATCTCAATCAAAAGTTAAAGAATCGGACTAAATCAAATGAAACTATATTTACATTTATTTAAATTTAAAGTCTGATTTAATTTGATTTAGTCCTAATTCTTTAACTTTTGATTGAGACTTGAATGAACCACATTTTATGCTTTTTGTTTGAGATGAAGACGTGAATCCAACAATATCAATAATACATTTTTTTAGGGCACATTTTGATGTTACTGCAGCTATAAATGTCTTCTGTAATCACGGAAAGTGTGCATGTTCAAGATAGCTTGCAAAGGTTACAGGTCTGTGGAGATCTTCAGCATTACTATAACAATCTGAAGAATCTCCAACAGCATTGATCACTTACACCGTGTACTTTTAATGTAATCTCATCTGTAATCCAGGTCATTTGGTTTTGCTATTAGATGAAGCACAGTGATAACACATCAAGTTGTTGTATAAATACAAAATATCTGACATTGTATTCCCATTTGAATGTTGTTGTGATTTTAGATGGTTGAAAGCATATTGATAGACCTGGAAATGGCTGCCGTTTTACGCGCTACAATTTTTTTTGTTTGCTATTTATTTTTGTATGTTTTTTGTATTTTATTTTGTACATAATGTTGCTACCGTCTCCTATGACCAAAAAGAGTTTCTGGATATCAGAACAAAGATGACTTATCTTGAACTGGATGGTAGTGTTTACTGTTTCCCCGACAACAGGGCCAAATCCCCGTCATTTGCGTAAAGAGGTCGGGGTGCCTTGTGAGAATTCGTCAGCTAGTGGGTAAACCACTGTCAAGGAGGTGTGTAAACAAAACTCCTCAATTTTTTAAAATATTTATCTTATCTTGGGTTATGGGGGAGACAAAATACTGATACCTACATATAAAACCTTTTTGCTTGACCCAAGTAGGAACTGTTCACATTGGAATTTTCTTGGTCACAATCTTAAACTAGGGGGCACTATTTTCATTTTTGGAAAAATAACATTCCCAAAGTAAACGGGATATTTTGTCAGGACAAGATGCTAGAATATGCATATAATTTATAGCTTAGGATAGAAAACACTCTAAAGTTTCCAAAACTGTAAAAATATTGTCTATGAGTATAACAGAACTGATATTGCAGGTGAAAGCCTAAGAAAAATCCAATCAGGAAGGGACTCTTATTTAGAAAGCTCTGCGTTCCTATGTGTCCCTATTGAGAGGTGAATGGGATATCAACCAGATTCCTTTTTCTATGGCTTCCCTAATGTGTCTAGTGTCACAATACATGTAAGTACTGCCAGTTAATATTTAAAAGGAATGGCATTGTTTGCCATATTTCATCTGTGTCCTATTGGTCAATGTGTAATCACTGGAGAATAGACTGGATGATCTACGATCAAGGCTATCCTACCAACGGTAATATCTTATGTTTCACCGAGTAGCTGAACGACGACATGGATAATATAGAGCTGGCTGGGTTTTCCGTGCATCGGCAGGACAGAGATGCTACGTCTGGTAAGACGAGGGGCAGGAGGTGTGTGTCTATTTGTCAATAAAAGCTGGTGCGCGATGTCCAATATTAAGGAAGTCACGTGGTATTGCTCGCCTGAGGTAGAGTACCTCATGAAAAACTGTAGACAAAACTATATACCGAGGGAGTTGTCATCTATTTTATTCGTAGCCGTCTATTTACCACCACAAACCGATGCTGGCACTAAGACCGCACTCAACCAGCTGTATAAGGCCAAAAGCAAACAAGACAATGCTCATCCAGAAGCGTTGCTCCTAGTGGCCGGGGACTTTAAGCAGGCAAACTTAAATCAGTTTCACCTCATTTCTACAGCATGTCACATGTGCAACCAGAGGGAAAACAACTCTAGACCACCTTCACTACACACACACAAACGCATACAAAGCTCTCCCTCCATTTGGCAAATCTGACCATAATTCTATCCTCCTGCTTACAATTAAAAACTAAAGCAGTAAGTACCAGAGACTTGCTCAATACGGAAGTGGTCAGAGGATGCGGATGCTACGCTACAGGACTGTTTTGCTAACACAGACTGGAATATGTTCAGAGATCCATCCAATGGCATTGAGGAGTATATCACCTCAGTCATCGCCTTCATCAATAAGTGCATCGACTACGTCGTCCCCACAGTGACCGTACGTACATATCCCAACCAGAAGCCATGGATAATAGGCAACATCCGCACCAAGCTAAAGGCTAGAGCTGCAATCAGTTGTATTTTGACAAGGTAGGTGTGGTATACAGAAGATAGCCCTATTTGGTAAAAGACCAAGTCCATATTATGGCAAGAACAGCTCAAATAAGCAAAGAGAAATGACAGTCTATCATTACTTTAAGACATGATGGTCAGTCAATCCAGATAAGTTCAAGTACTTTTAAAGTTTCTTCAAGTGCAGTTGCAAAAACCATCAAGTACTATGATGAAACTGGCTCTCATGAGGACTGCCACAGGAAAGGAAGACCGAGAGTTACCTCTGCTGCAGAGGATAAGTTCATTAAAGTTAATTGCACCCCAGATTGCAGCCCAAATAAATGCTTCACAGAGTAAGAGACACATCTCAACATCAACTGTTCAGAGGAGACTGCGTGAATCAGGCCTCCATGGTAAATTTACTGCAAAGAAACGACTACTAAAGGACACCAATACTAAGAAGAGACTTGCTTGGGCCAAGAAACATGAGCAATGGACACTAGACATGTGGAAATCTGTCCTTTGGTCTGATGAGTCCAAATTTACGATTTTTGGTTCCAAACACTGTCTTTGTGAGACGGGGTGTGGGTGAACGGATGATCTCCGCATGTGTAGTTCCCACCATGAAGCATGGAGGAGGAGGTGTGATGGTGTGGATGTGCTTTGCTGGTGACACTGCCTGTGATTTATTTAGAATTCAAGGCACACTTAACCAGCATGGCTATCAAAACATTCTGTAGTGATACGCCATCCCATCTGGTTTGCTCTTAGTGGGACTATCATTTGTTTTTCAACAGGATCAAAACACACCTCCAGGCTGTGTAAGGGATATTTGACCAAGGATAGTGAGGGAGTGCTGCATCAGATGACCTGGCCTCCACAATCACCCGACCTCAACCCAATTGAGACGGTTTGGGCTGAGTTGGACCACAGGGTGAAGGAAAAGCAGCCAACAAGTGCTCAGCATATGTGGGAACTCCTTCAAGACTGTTGGAAAAACATTCCTCATGCAGCTGGTTGAGAGAATGCCAAGAGTTTGCAAAGCTGTCATCAAGGCAAAGGGTGGCTCCTTTGAAGAATCTAAAATATATTTAGATTTGTTTAACACTTTTTTGGTTACTACATGATTCCATATGTGCTATTTCACAGTTTTGATGTCTTCACTATTATTCTTCAACGTAGAAAATGAAAAATAATAAAGAAAAACTCTTGAATGAGTAGGTGTGTCCAAACTTTTGACTGGTACTGAATATACTAGGCGGTGTCAGAGGAAGACCCCAAAAAATGTCAAAGACTCCAGTCACCCTGTCAGTCATAGACTGTTCTCTCTGCTACCTCACAGCAAGCGGTACTGGAGCGCCAAGTCTAGGTCCAAACGGTTCCTTATTAACATATTTTAACCCCAAGCCATAAGACTGCAGAACAATTAATCAAATGGCCACCCGGACTATTTACATTCATCCCCTTTGTTTTTACACCGCTTCAACTCTCTGTTTATTATCATAGTCCCTTTACCCATACCTACATGTACAAATGACCTCAATTACCTCGACTAACCTGTTTATTATCTATGCATAGTCACTTTACCCCTCCCTACATGTACAAATGACCTCAATTACCTCGACTAAGCTGTTTATTATCTATGCATAGTCACTTTACCCCTCCCTACATGTACAAATGACCTCAATTACCTCGACTAAGCTGTTTATTATCTATGCATAGTCACTTAACCCCTCCCTACATGTACAAATTACCTCAATTACCTCGACTAACCTGTTTATTATGACCTCAATTACCTCGACTAAGCTGTTTATTATCTATGCATAGTCACTTTACCCATACCTACATGTACAAATGACCTCAATTACCTCAACTAACCTGTTTATTATGACCTCAATTACCTCGACTAAGCTGTTTATTATCTATGCATAGTCACTTTACCCATACCTACAAGTACAAATGACCTCAATTACCTCGACTAACCTGTTTATTATGACCTCAATTACCTCGACTAAGCTGTTTATTATCTATGCATAGTCACTTTACCCATACCTACATGTACAAATGACCTCAATTACCTCGACTAAGCTGTACCCCGGTATCGGTACCCCCTGTATATAGCCTCATTATTGTTATTTTATTGTGTATCTTTTCATTACATTTTTTACTTCAGTTTATTCAGTAAATATTTTCTTGCGTCTATTTCTTGAATTGCATTGTTGGTTAGGGCTTGTAAGTCAGCATTTCCCGGTATTCCACCTGTTGTACTCGGTACATGTTTCAAATAAAATTGGATTTAATTGTCATTGGGAATTCAACAAACTTCTGGCTGTCTTTTTGAGTGGGGTGAATAAAGGTTGAAATGTCATTGATCAAGGTCTCTACCAAATATCATCACAGTGTCCACGTTGAAACGACGTGGTGTGCTCAGTGGGCTGTGCGACACCAAAGCCCTTCTGCAGTCCCGGGGTTACAGAGGAGAATTCTGGAATCGCCTTAAACTCTCAGGAAAAAGGGTTTCAAAAGGGTTCTTTGACTGTCCCTATAGGCAAAACTGTTTTAGTTCCAGTTAGAACCCTTTTTGGATTCCAGGTAGAACCGTTTTGGTTCCAGGTAGAACCCTTTTAGTTCCAGTTAGAACCCTTTTGGGTTCCAGATAGAACCCTTTTGGGTTCCAGGTAGAACCCTTTTAGTTCCAGTTAGAACCCTTTTGGGTTCCAGGTAGAAACCTTTTGGGTTCCAGGGAGAACCCTTCTGGGTTCCAGGGAGAACCCTTTTGGGTTCCGTGTAGCACCCTTTACACAGAGGGTTCTCCCTGGAACCCAAAATGGTTCTCATACACGGACAGCCAAAGAACCATTTTGGGTTCCTTTTTCCCCCAGAAAGTGTACAGTATATGCTAGGATGGATAAACAGACTTGGGTCAACAGCATTACTTCCGTCCCGCTTCTTGCCCCCAAACCTGGGCTTGAACCAGGGACCATCTGAACACATCAATAACTGTCCACCATCTAGCATCGTTAACTGTCACTTCACAAAGACCACGGTCTTTACAGAGCAATGGAAACAGCTATTACAAAGTCTCGTAGTGGGTAACATCACAGACTGAACGCCACTAGCGCGCACCGCTAACTAGCTAGTCAGTTCACATCGGCTAACGCCGATGTGGTTGGATTGATGAACAGACTTGGATCAAATGCATATTTTATGAGGTGTGCTTGATTTAAGCTTGCCGAGTTTAGACTGTTAGGACCACTGGTTCCATACTGTCTGAACAAATAAACCAAGCACACAAATAACAGTTTAGACTGTTAGGACCACTGGTTCCATACTGTCTGAACAAATAAACCAAGCACACAAATATTGAAAGTATTTGAACCATGCATTTGACCCTGGTCTGAAGGACTTATCCTCACCTACTACTGCATGCTCCTCACCTCCTTCTGTTGCATGCTCCTCACCTTTTGTTTTGACAGGGATCACGTACAATTAAAACATAAAATCTTACAAGAAATGTGATGCATAGCACTAGATTTATGCATTATACTAGATTAACTATTTCAGGGCTCTCCAACCCTGTTCCTGGAGAGCTACCTTTCTGTAGGTTTTAATTCCAACCCTGTTCCTGGAGAGCTACCTTCCTGTAGGTTTTAATTCCAACCCTGTTCCTGGAGAGCTACCTTTCTGTAGGTTTTAATTCCAACCCTGTTCCTGGAGAGCTACCTTCCTGTAGGTTTTAATTCCAACCCTGTTCCTGGAGAGCTACCTTCCTGTAGGTTTTAATTCCAAACCTGTTCCTGGAGAGTTACCTTCCTGTAGGTTTTAATTCCAACCCTGTTCCTGGAGAGCTACCTTCCTGTAGGTTTTAATTCCAATCCTGTTCCTGGAGAGCTACCTTTCTGTAGGTTTTAATTCCAACCCTGTTCCTGGAGAGCTACCTTTCTGTAGGTTTTAATTCCAACCCTGTTGCTGGAGAGCTACCTTCCTGTAGGTTTTAATTCCAACCCTGTTCCTGGAGAGCTACCTTCCTGTAGGTTTTAATTCCAACCCTGTTCCTGGAGAGCTACCTTCCTGTAGGTTTTAATTCCAACCCTGTTCCTGGAGAGCTACCTTCCTGTAGGTTTTAATTCCAACCCTGTTCCTGGAGAGCTACCTTTCTGTAGGTTTTAATTCCAACCCTGTTGCTGGAGAGCTACCTTCCTGTAGGTTTTAATTCCAACCCTGTTCCTGGAGAGCTACCTTCCTGTAGGTTTTAATTCCAACCCTGTTCCTGGAGAGCTACCTTCCTGT
The DNA here is from genome assembly GCF_057628025.1 of Oncorhynchus mykiss. Taxonomy (NCBI): domain Eukaryota; kingdom Metazoa; phylum Chordata; class Actinopteri; order Salmoniformes; family Salmonidae; genus Oncorhynchus; species Oncorhynchus mykiss. Next base: position 80,961,726 of record NC_143030.1, on the reverse strand, counting down.
AGGTTTTAATTCCAACCCTGTTCCTGGAGAGCTACCTTTCTGTAGGTTTTAATTCCAACCCTGTTCCTGGAGAGCTACCTTCCTGTAGGTTTTAATTCCAACCCTGTTCCTGGAGAGCTACCTTCCTGTAGGTTTTAATTCCAAACCTGTTCCTGGAGAGTTACCTTCCTGTAGGTTTTAATTCCAACCCTGTTCCTGGAGAGCTACCTTCCTGTAGGTTTTAATTCCAACCCTGTTCCTGGAGAGCTACCTTTCTGTAGGTTTTAATTCCAACCCTGTTCCTGGAGAGCTACCTTTCTGTAGGTTTTAATTCCAACCCTGTTGCTGGAGAGCTACCTTCCTGTAGGTTTTAATTCCAACCCTGTTCCTGGAGAGCTACCTTCCTGTAGGTTTTAATTCCAACCCTGTTCCTGGAGAGCTACCTTCCTGTAGGTTTTAATTCCAACCCTGTTCCTGGAGAGCTACCTTCCTGTAGGTTTTAATTCCAACCCTGTTCCTGGAGAGCTACCTTTCTGTAGGTTTTAATTCCAACCCTGTTGCTGGAGAGCTACCTTCCTGTAGGTTTTAATTCCAACCCTGTTCCTGGAGAGCTACCTTCCTGTAGGTTTTAATTCCAACCCTGTTCCTGGAGAGCTACCTTCCTGTAGGTTTTAATTCCAACCCTGTTCCTGGAGAGCTACCTTCCTGTAGGTTTTAATTCCAACCCTGTTCCTGGAGAGTTACCTTCCTGTAGTTTTTAACTCCAACCCTGTTCCTGGAGAGCTACTGTCCTCTAGGTTTTCATTCCAACCCTGTTCCTGGAGAGCTACCTTCCTGTAGGTTTTAATTCCAACCCTGTTCCTGGAGAGCTACCTTCCTGTAGGTTTTAATTCCAACCCTGTTCCTAGAGAGCTACCTTCATGTAGGTTTTAATTCCAACCCTGTTCCTAGAGAGCTACCTTCATGTAGGTTTTAATTCCAACCCTGTTCCTGGAGAGCTACCTTCCTGTAGGTTTTAATTCCAAACCTGTTCCTGGAGAGTTACCTTCCTGTAGGTTTTAATTCCAACCCTGTTCCTGGAGAGCTACCTTCCTGTAGGTTTTAATTCCAACCCTGTTCCTGGAGAGCTACCTTTCTGTAGGTTTTAATTCCAACCCTGTTCCTGGAGAGCTACCTTTCTGTAGGTTTTAATTCCAACCCTGTTGCTGGAGAGCTACCTTCCTGTAGGTTTTAATTCCAACCCTGTTCCTGGAGAGCTACCTTCCTGTAGGTTTTAATTCCAACCCTGTTCCTGGAGAGCTACCTTCCTGTAGGTTTTAATTCCAACCCTGTTCCTGGAGAGCTACCTTCCTGTAGGTTTTAATTCCAACCCTGTTCCTGGAGAGCTACCTTTCTGTAGGTTTTAATTCCAACCCTGTTGCTGGAGAGCTACCTTCCTGTAGGTTTTAATTCCAACCCTGTTCCTGGAGAGCTACCTTCCTGTAGGTTTTAATTCCAACCCTGTTCCTGGAGAGCTACCTTCCTGTAGGTTTTAATTCCAACCCTGTTCCTGGAGAGCTACCTTCCTGTAGGTTTTAATTCCAACCCTGTTCCTGGAGAGTTACCTTCCTGTAGTTTTTAACTCCAACCCTGTTCCTGGAGAGCTACTGTCCTCTAGGTTTTCATTCCAACCCTGTTCCTGGAGAGCTACCTTCCTGTAGGTTTTAATTCCAACCCTGTTCCTGGAGAGCTACCTTCCTGTAGGTTTTAATTCCAACCCTGTTCCTAGAGAGCTACCTTCATGTAGGTTTTAATTCCAACCCTGTTCCTAGAGAGCTACCTTCATGTAGGTTTTAATTCCAACCCTGTTCCTTGAGAGCTACCCTCCTGTATGTTTTTTTTTAACTCCAACCCTGTTCCTGGAGAGCTACTGTCCTCTAGGTTTTAACTCAAACTCTGTTCCTGGAGAGCTACTGTCCTCTAGGTTTTTATCTCCAACCCTGTTCCTGGAGAGCTACTGTCCTGTAGGTTTTAACTCCAACCCTGTTCCTGGAGAGCTACTGTCCTCTAGGTTTTATCTCCAACCCTGTTCCTGGAGAGCTACTGTCCTCTAGGGTTTCATTCCAACCCTGTTCCTGGAGAGCTACTGTCCTCTAGGTTTTCATTCCAACACTATTCTAGTACACCTTAATTCCAATTATTAGGTGGTTGATAAGCTGAATCAGGTTAGTTACAGCTGGGGTTGGAGAGAAAACCTCCAGGAGGGTAGCTCTTCAGGAACAGGGATGAAGAGCCCTGTACTAGATGTATGCATTACACTAGATTAAGACAAATAGCTCATTTACATCTCCTGTCCCTGGCCATGTGAGTAATACAATAATGTAGCTTATAGACATTTCAAAGACACACAGCGGACATTTCAAAGACACAGGACACACTGCATAACATTTATACAATTATAAAATACCAAAGAGCTACTGTACCAAAGTGGTCATATATTGTACATATTCGGGTACTGCTATATAAAATAATATGATAGTATGATATATAATAGTACTAATATTGCAAGCTCCTCCTCACCTTCTGTCTGTTCAGGCTCCTCCTCTTCCTCATACTCAGTCTCATCATCAACGTCAATCTGAGAAAAAGAGTAGAGCAAGTACATTCAGTATGAAACAACACCACCACCATCAACACCACCAACAACTACACCACCATCAACACCACCAACAACTACACCACCAACAACGACAACAACTACACCACCAACAACGACAACAACGACACCAACAACACCACCAACAACGACAACAACGACACCATCAACAACGACAACAACGACACCAACAACACCACCAACAACGACAACAACGACACCATCAACACCACCAACAACTACACCACCACCACCACCAACAACAACTACACCACCAACAACGACAACAACGACACCAACAACACCACCAACAATTACACCACCAACTACACCAACAACAACTACACCAACAACAACTACACCAACAACAACAACACCACCAACAATTACACCAACAACAACTACACCAACAACAACAACAACAACAACAACAACACCAACAACAACAAACCCAAAAACAACACCACCAACAACAACACCACCAACAATTACACCAACAACAACAACACCACCAACAATTACACCAACAACAACTACACCAACAACAACAACAACAACTACAACAACAACAACAACACCAAAAACAACACCACCAACGACACCAACAACAACTACAACAACACCAAAAACTACACCACCAACTACACCACCAACAACAACAACACTAATGGCGCACAATTGGCCCAGCGTCCTCCATGTAAGGGAAGGTAAATAAAGGTATAAATATCTATAATAATAATTACCTTCAGTTCTCCATTCTCTCCCTCCCCTTCCTTTGCTTCCCCCTCTTCTTTCTTCTCTCTGTAAAAGAAGAAGAAATGAATGAAACATCGGATTTCTTTCCACCGCGTTCTCCATTTCAGCCCCTTCATGTTTCTTTGTATTGTCGAGGCCCTTTCTCATTTATTATCCCTCCAATCTTACTCTTTCTTCGTGTCACCGTCTCCTCCTGCTAAGTTGTCCACAGCGATAGCCAAGAAGACGTTCAGCAGGATATCTGACCAGACCGTTAGGGACGAAGACACAGACACAAGGGACATACTAGTATAATGGGTGTATAATGCCTGTTCTGGGAGTGTAACTATGTAAACTGTGGGTGTATAATGTGTGCACTGTGGGTGTATAATGTGTGCGCTGTGGGTGTAAATATGTGTATTGGGTGTGTAAATATGTGTACTGTGGGTGGGTGTATGTGTACTGTGGGTGGGTGTATGTGTACTGTGGGTGGATAATGGTGTACTCAAGGAATATTAATTACATGAGTTGGACAAAAATGTGAAATACACAGAGAACCAAAACAGTTACCAGATATCCCCCCTTTTTTTTCTCTCTCTATTCAAAACAGTAAACAACACCATTCCTGTGATGATGATGATGGTCTCTGTGAAAGGATACAGTTACCACAGATGAAGAGGATGACAAAGTAGATACAGATGATCATGCCAGGGAAGACAGGCCCTCCGTACGCCATGATGCCGTCGTACATCACTAAGTTCCAGTCCTCACCTGTTAGAATCTGACATGACGGAGAGAGAGAGAGAGAGAGAGACAGAGAGAGAGAGAGAGACAGGGAGAGAGAGCGAGAGAGAGAGAGAGAGAGAGCGAGAGAGAGAGAGACAGAGAGAGAGACAGAGAGAGAGAGAAACAGAGAGAGAGAGAGAGAGACAGAGAGAGAGAGAGAGAGAGAGAGAGAGAGAGAGAGAGAGAGAGAGACAGAGAGAGAGAGAAACAGAGAGAGAGAGAGAGAGACAGAGAGAGAGAGAGAGAGAGAGAGAGACAGAGAGAGAGAGAAACAGAGAGAGAGAGAGAAACAACATGCTTATTCAAAACAAACATGAAACACTACTGTAAAGCCTTATGAAGCCTTGTTCAGATCCCATCCTCCGTATAATCTTACTTTACAAAGCTTTACAAAGCATTGCGAAGCACGATGAAGCATTATGAAGCATTGTGAAGCATTACGAAGCATGATTAAGCATTTACGGAGCATCGTGAATCATTTTTTATTTAAATAATGCATCATGAACCATAACAAATCATCATATGAATCATAATTAAGCCTTGTTCAGATCCCATCCTCCATGTAGTCTTATTGTATGGGGCATTACAAATCATCATGAAGCATTCTAATACATTACAAAGCATTATGAAGCCTTTTTTTCAGGTGGGGTTACCTGGAAGCAGGTAAGCAGGGCTTGGGAGAAGGTGTCGAAGGTGCTCCTCTTGGTCTGGGTCTCGTCGAAATTGAACTTCCCTCCGAACAGCTGCATGCCCAGCAGAGCGAAGATGATCAGGAAAAGGAAGAGCAGGAGGAGAAGGGACATGATAGACTTCATCGAGTTGAGCAGAGAGGCCACCAGGTTGGACAGAGCTGTCCAGTGACTAGAGGGACAGACAGAACGGAGAGACGGTAGTTATTTATTAGCAACAATACAATACAACTGGTGGGACAGACAGACAGACAGACAGACAGACAGACAGACAGAGACAGATAGGGGTTAGTTATAAATAGAGGTGGATACAGACAGACAGGGGTTAGTTATAAATAGTGGTGGATACAGACAGACAGGGGTTAGTTTTAAATAGTGGTGGATACAGACAGACAGGGGTTAGTTATACATAGTGGTGGATACAGACAGACAGGGGTTAGTTATAAATAGAGGTGGATACAGACAGACAGGGGTTAGTTATAAATAGAGGTGGATACAGACAGACAGGGGTTAGTTATAAATAGTGGTGGATACAGACAGACAGGGGTTTACTTATAAATAGAGGTGGATACAGACAGACAGGGGTTAGTTATAAATAGTGGTGGATACAGACAGACAGGGGTTAGTTATAAATAGAGGGAATACAGACAGACAGGGGTTAGTTATAAATAGTGGTGGATACAAACAGACAGGGGTTAGTTATAAATAGTGGTGGATACAGACAGACTGGGGTTAGTTATAAATAGTGGTGGATACAGACAGACCGGGGTTAGTTATAAATAGTGGTGGATACAGACAGACAGACAGGGGTTAGTTATAAATAGTGGTGGATACAGACAGACCGGGGTTAGTTATAAATAGTGGTGGATACAGACAGACCGGGGTTAGTTATAAATAGTGGTGGATACAGACAGACAGACAGGGGTTAGTTATACACGACTGGTCTAAAGTTATTATTTATATTTGAGATTCTTCAAATAGCCACCCTTTGCCTTGATGACAGCTTTGCACACTCACAATCACAATACAATCAGAACGATTAGGAACTATTTCATGCTGGGAAGATTTTTACATGACAGTGGGCACCAATACAGATAATTCTATATGATATCGGCATTGTTTGATATCGATATGACTGAGGCATGTCGTGATATCGTTGAAGTTGTATTTTACCCACTTTCTACACTATTTTGTAAAAGTAAACACAACAACAACAACAACAACAAAACACACAAAAAAAGCTTTTGTTGCCACACTTGTCTGGTAGCTAGGAGAAAAGCAAAGCCATAGCGTGGGTTCACCGATAGGACCAGCTCTCTAACTTTAATTTTGCAGCGGCAGGGTAGCCTAGTGATTAGAGTGTTGGACTAGTAACCGGAAGGTTGCAAGTTCAAGTCCCTGAGCTGACAAGGTACAAATCTGTCCTTCTGCCCCTGAACAGGCAGTCAACCCCACTGTTCCTAGGCCGTCATTGAAAATAAGATTTTTTTTCTTAACTGACTTGCCAAGTTAAATAAAGGTACAAATAAATAAATAAATAATAATAAAAAAAGATTGTCAAAACAGGCAAGGAAATACTTCCATGGCAACAATGAATTTCAAGTTTCATCCATAGATTTATTTGTTTCTCCACAAGTCCTGCTAGCAAACTAGCTAGCTAGCTAGCCCACAAACAGTGGTGACGGAACACAATGTAATCGACAACAGACAACTGATGGTGGAAAACTTTTTTCACTAGCCAGCTCGCCCATTGTAAGAAAGGCTAATAGTTCTTGTGACTTATTGGTAACTGACAAAATAAAGGAAACTAAATAAAGTGTCTTAATAGGAGTGTTGAGGTCACCACGAGCTGCCAGAACAACTTCAATGCATCTCGGAATACAATCTACAAGTGTCTGGACCTCTATTGGAGGGATGTGACATCATTCTTCCACAAGAAATTCCATAATTTGGTGTTTTGTTGACGTCGGTGGAAAACGCTGTCTCGGGCGACCCTCCAGAATCTCCCATAAGTGTTCAATCGGGTTGAGCTCTGATGACCGAGACGTCCATGGCATATGATTTATGTCACGTTCTGACCTTCATCTCCTTTGTTTTGTCTTTATTTAGTATGGTCAGGGCGTGAGTTGGGGTGGGCAGTTTATGTGTGTTTTTCTATGTTGGGGTTTTTGAGTTCAGCCTGGTATGGTTCTCAATCAGAGACAGGTGTCGTTAGTTGTCTCTGATTGAGAATCATACTTAGGTAGCCTGGGGTTTCACTTTTGAGTTGTGGGTGTTTGTTTTTCGTATGCGTGTGTTTGTTGTCACCGCGGTACTGTTTCGGTTTCGTTCGTTTCACGTTTATTGTTTTGTAGTGTTCAGTTTATGTCTTTAAATAAACGTCAATGGACACTAACCACGCTGCGCATTGGTCCTCCGATCCTTCTCGCTACTCCTCCTCAGAAGAGGAGGAAGAATGCCGTTACACTTTACATCGTTTTCATCAAACCATTCAGTGAACATTCGTGCCATGTGGATGGGGGCATTGTCATGCTACGCCATTGTAGGCCAAAATAATGACCTGTCCAGCATTTTATACATGACCCCTAATGATGGGATGTTAATTTGCTTAATCAACTCAGGAACCACACCGGTGTGGAAGCACCCGTTTTTAATATAATATATACTGTATCCCTTATTTACTCAAGTGTTTTCATTATTTCGGCAGTTACCGATACAGGTGTTATTTAGATGCTTTAGTTGATGCTTGCACATGTTTGTAACTAACGTTAACCAGCTAGCTTTTAAAAAAAATACGCTTTAGCTAACGTTACCTATCCCATCTCAGCTAGATGCTAGCTAACTAGCTAGACAACAAGCCAAGAAAATAGTGACTAGCCGACAAGTCAGTGGTGGAACCCACCTGACAAAATAGCTAGCTGGATAAGAAAGATGAATAGTTCTTTGCATTATCTGTGCGTTAAGTTGATGCTTGTGCACATTTTGTTTGGTTTAACAAACATGCTTGTAGCTAGCTAGCTAACTGCTTATTGTTTCCACCACGTGTTTTAGCGAACATTAGCTATCTACAGATCTGTTTTTGGCTAATCAGATAAAAAATTATATAGGAGTCTAGCTTCAGATTTGGTCTGGCGGTACAGCTAGATAACGTTAGTTTACTACAGTTTAGGCTAGCTAGCCAGACAGTTTTCGTCTTTCAAATTTAGAGTTAAAGCTCTCATCAGATGACAGCAACTACGGTGGCTCAAAAGGAACTGAAACCACAACATTACGGTGGAAAAAAAACAATATTTACTATTTTTTTTATTACTTTGTTTAATGCCTATATAAAAAAAAAGTAAAACAAAATAAAATAAAATAAATAATATCAAATGTAAAAATGCAACTGATATGGACTTTCTATATTAGTGCCCATTCCTAGTTATAAACAATACAACACAACTGTAGGGACAGACAGACAGACAGACAGACAGACAGACAGAGGTTACTCTCACAACACCACACAACTAAAAATAGTACAGTGTAAATAGCAGGCCTTCACAGCGCAGCAACAGAGATGTAACAACAGACCACACACCACACAACCCTCAGTATGTATATATGTATATACATATATATATATATATACCGTGTCACTTTAAATATCCTGAGGAGTCGGACACAGCGAAGCACGGAGATGCCGAGAGGCGGCATGATCTCCAGCTCCACCAGAGTGGTCTCCGTGATGCCTCCACACACCACGAAGAAGTCGAAACGGTTGAAAAAGGCTTTGAAGTAGCCGGTCTGAGACGTCCCCAGAGCATACATCTTCAACAGCATCTCCACCGTAAACAGAGACAGCAGAACCTTGTTGGCTATGTCTAGGGGAGGGAAGAGAGAGAGAGAGAGAGAGAAAGAAAGAAAGAAAGAGTGAGAGAAAGAAAGAAAGAAAGAAAGAAAGAAAGAGGGAGCGAGAGAGAGAGAGACAAGGGATAGAGAGGGGGGAAGAGAGAGAGAGACGGGGGAGGGAGGGAGGGACGGAGGGAGGGGAGAGAGAGATTGGGAGGGAGGGAGAGAGAGAGAAAGAGAGAGACAAGAGATGAGAGGGGGAAGAGAAACAGAGACAGGGGAGGGAGGGAGGGAGGGAGGGAGGGAGGGAGGGAGGGAGGGAGGGAGACAAGAGATGAGAGGGGGAAGAGAAACAGAGACAGGGGAGGGAGGGAGGGAGGGAGGGAGGGAGGGAGGGAGACAAGAGATGAGAGATGAGAGATGAGAGGGGGAAGAGAAACAGAGACAGTGGAGGGAGGGAGGGAGGGAGGGAGGGAGGGAGGGAGGGAGGGAGGGAGGGAGGGAGGGAGGGAGGGAGAGACAAGAGATGAGAGGGGGGAAGAGAGAGAGATGGGGAGGGAGAGAGAGAGAGCGATGGGGGAGGGAGGGAGGGAGGAAGAGAGAGATGGGGAGGGAGGGAGGGAGGGAGAGAGACGGGGAGGGAGGGAGGGAGGGAGGGGAGGGAGAGAGAGAGAGACGGGGAGGGAGGGAGGGAGAGAGAGAGAGATGGGGAGGGAGGGAGGGAGGGAGAGACGGGGAGGGAGGGAGGGAGACGGGGAGGGAGGGAGGGAGACGAGGGAGAGAGAGAGAGATGGGGAGGGAGGGAGGGAGCGTCACCAAGATTTCCAATTTATTATATGTGCTCAGAGCCACTCAGCTGTGTGTGTGTGTGTGTGTGTGTGTGTGTGTGTGTGTGTGTGTGTGTGTGTGTGTGTGTGTGTGTGTGTGAGAGAGAGAGAGAGAGTGTGTGAGAGTGTTACCTACCCTGGACCTCTGTGAGCCAATCTGGCTGGTCGTAGTGTTCCGAGGCGCTGCAGATGGTGTTGAGGAACACCAGAAACAGAACTAACCAATAGAACGTCACCGACTTGACCGCCACGCGGCAGTTCCTCCGACACACCCGGTTCCACCGCCGCAACGTTCGACTAAAGATGGGACACCAGGAGACCATGTTAAAACGAGACTGTTTATGGTTACAAACCCCTTTAGTTACATTTGTATTCATTCTGGACTCTTGGTAGCACTATCACAATTAAGGCAGATCATCCCTGACAGAGGGGACTGAGACAGAGTCAGAGACAGACAGACAGACAGACAGAGCCAAAGGCAGATGCAGAGAGAAAGACAGAGACAGACCGAGGCAGAGAGAGAGACAGACCGAGGCAGAGATAGAGACAGACAGAGGCAGAGAGAGAGAGACAGAGTGACAGAAACAGACAGAGGCAGAGAGAAAGACAGAGAGAGAGACAGAGAGACAGACAGAGACAGACAGACAGAGACAGAGGCAGAGTCAGAGACAGAGAGAGAGACAGAGAGACAGACAGAGACAGACAGAGACAGTCAGAGGCAGAGACGACTCACCAGCAGCTGTTATTCATCATTCGAGCGCTGATATCAACATGACAAAGAGACAGACCAGACAACAGCAGGTTTTAATGATACCGTAATGACATAACAACAACCACAATAATTCAAACTGAAATCAGCATTGCCGGGGTTCAGCTGTGTGCCCACTGTGCCACCATCAGGACAAATTGGACACATCCCCCTAGAACGAGTTCCTGCTGTACTATTTAACACGCTTGCCAAATATCAGAACTTAAAACTAAACTGATCATGCAATTTAATGTGCTTTTGACGTAAACTCAGCAAAAAATTAAATGTCCTCTCACTGTCAACTGCGTTTATTTTCAGCAAACTTAACATGTGTAAATATTTGTATGAACACAACAAGATTCAACAACTGAGACATAAACTGAACAAGTTCCACAGACATGTGACTAACAGAAATTGAATAATGTGTCCCTGAACAAAGGGAGGGGGGTCAAAATCAAAAGTAACAGTCAGTATCTGGTGTGGCCACCAGCTGCATGAAGTACATCTCCTCCTCATGGACTGCACCAGATTTGCCTGTTCTTGCTCGATCACGCTCCAGAGTACAGGCCTCGGTGTAACGCTCATTCCTTCAACGATAAACGCAAATCTGACCACGTGGTTTTACACTGCGAGGACGATCAGATGTCCATCCTGTCTCCCTGTAGCGCTGTCTTAGGCGTCTCACACTACAGACATTGCAATTTATTGCCCTGGCCACATCTGCAGTCCTCATGTCCTCACATCTGCAGTCCTCATGCCTCCTTGCAGCATGCCTAAGGCACGTTCACGCAGATGAGCAGAGACCCTGGGCATCTTTCTTTTGGTGTTTTTCAGAGTCAGTAGAAAGGCCTCTTTAGTGTCCTAAGTTTTCATAACTGTGACCTTAATTGCCTACCATCTGTAAGCTGTTAGTGTCTTAACGACCGTTCCACAGGTGCACGTTCATTAATTGTTTATGGGTCATTGAACAAGCATTGGGAAACAGTGTTTAAACTCTTTACAATGAAGATCTGTGAAGTTATTTGGATTTTTACGAATTATCTTTGAAAGACAGGGTCCTGAAAAAGGGACTTTTCTTTTCTTTTCTTTTTTTTTTGCTGAGTTTATTTTGTGTGGTCGACACGAATGTTGAGTTGAGTCTTCACGGTGTTTGAAAACATTGTACCGGGTTTTCGTTCCAATACGAATGTCAGTGACTGATTGATATGCATTTGTGACAGAATGTTTATTGTTCAGCTGCGGCCATTTTTGTTTGACGTACTAAACGGGATTGTTATTATTACGCACCTTCGTCATGGAGTTTTACGAAGATCGATTTCAGAGGAGTGTCTTTCACAAAATTCCAATTGATGGAAAATCCACACTGGTTAACTTCTACTAATTAACCAAATCTGTTCCCTGTGAGGACAGGGTCTCATGGACAACATTTAATGACTCACACGCGATAAAATCACACGCGGTAAAATCACACGCGGTAAAATCACACGCGGTAAAATCACACGCGGTAAAATCACACGCGTTAAATCACACGCGTTAAATCACACGCGGTAAAATCACACGCGGTAAAATCACACGCGGTAAAATCACACGCGGTAAAATCA